>NC_133666.1:200540183-200840183 GCF_037893015.1 Macrotis lagotis | reverse complement strand
TATTTAATATTTATTCTCATTTTGTACAAATAATGTTTTTTACATTAATAAAATATTCTTGTTTAAGAGTAAATGAATTACCTCCTCCCCCCATAAATATAGGCTTGCTTGAGCGATCAAGTAAAGGCGAGAGAAAATAAATTAAAATTAAAAAAATAATAGTAATAATTGTAGGTATGGCCAGGTGGCACAATGGACCGAGCACCAGCCCTGGAGCCAAGGGCACCCGAGCCCACATCTGGCCCCATACACCCAACAATCACCCAGCCGTGTGACATGCAAGCCACACGAACCCTACTGCCCTGCAAAAACACCCCAAAAGAAGAAAAAGACCCAAAATAAAATAAAATAGTAATAATAGTAGGGGGTGGCTGGGTGGCAGACAGAGCATTGGCCCTTGAGCCAGGAGCACCTCAGACACCCAATGATCACCCTGCTACGTGGCCCCAGGCAGGCCACCCAGCCCCATTTGCTCTGCATCCCTCCAAAAAAAAAATAATAAAAATGTGCTTGAGTCTTTGTTCCAACACCAACAACTCTGTCGCGGGTGGATCACATTCTTTATGATAAGACAATGGCAAAAGTTACTTCCATATTTTTCCACCATTACCATTGCTGATCGCAACTCCCTCCTTTTGTATTTCTCCACTACCATGTACTATATTTTCTCTCTCCTTTCACTCTGATTCTGCTGTAGGGTAGCTGAGTGGCACAGCAGACAGATGCCTGGCTCTGGGGCCAAGAGGCCCTGAGCCCCTATATCACCCCTTAGGCCTAGCATCCACCTGGCCCTATGGTCCCAGACGGCCATCCAATCCCAGCCCCTTGCAAGAAGTAAAAAAGAAAATGTGTTATAACTGACCACTCTCCCCCCATGGTCCATCCTCTCCTCCATGACTCACATCCCCCACTTCCCCCTGTCCCCCTTCTCTCCTTCTTAATCCAGATGCCTATACCCCATTGAGTATATATGTGTGTATATATATATATATATATATATATATATATATATATATGCTGTTTCCTCTCCTAACCACCTCTGATGAGAGTGAAGTTTCCCTCATTCCGCCTTGCCTTCCCCCCTTCCATATCATTGCAATAGCTCATTGTAATAAAGAAAAATTTTATCATATGAAATATCTTGGCCTATTCCCCCTCTCCTTTTTTTTTTCTCTGATTACATTTCCCTTTTTTTCTATTGACTCCATTTTTACACCATATTTTATCTTCGAATTCAGCTTTCTCCTGTGATTCAACTATAAAAGCTCCCTCTACCTGCTCTATTAACTGAGAAGGCTCGTATGAGTATTATCAGTGTCACTTTTGTATACAGGAATACATGCAGTTCATCATCATTAAGTCCCTCATATTTTTCCCTTCTCCTCCAATCTCTATGCTTCACCCTAGTCCTGTATCTGAAGATCAAACCTTCTGTTCAGCTCTGGCCATTCCAACAGGAACATTTGAAATTCTCCTGGTTCATTGAAAGTCCATCTTTGTCCCTGGAAGAGGACATTCAGCCTTGCTGGGTAGTTGATTCTCGTTTGCATTCTAAGCTCTTTTGCCCTCTGGTATATTGTATTCCAAGCCCTATGAGCTTCCAAAGTAGCTGCTGCTAAGTCCTGTGTGATCCTGACTGCAGCTCAATGATATTTGAACTGTGTCCTTCTGGCTGCTTGTAATATTTTCTCTTTGACTTGGGAGTTCTGGAACTTGGCTATGATATTCCTAGGGGTTGGTTTTTTGGGATCTCTTTGTTGGGGAGATCAGTGGATTCTCTCCATTTCTATTTTGCCCTCTGCTTCTAGGATATCAGGGCAATTTTCCTGTAGTAATTCCTTGAAAATGATGTCAAGGTTCTTTTCCTGATCATGACTTTCAGGTATTCCAATAATTTTTAAATTATCTTTCTTAAGTCTGTTTTCCATATCAGTTGTTTTTTCAATGAGATATTTCACATTTTCTTCTAATTTTTCATTTTTTTGGTTTTGAAGTATTGATTCCTGATTTCTGGCAAATTCATCAATCTCCCTGAATTCTATTCTTTGTCTGAAGGATTTGTTCTCCTCAGAGAGTTTCCTTATCTCTTTTTCCATCTGGACAATTTTGCTTTTTAAAGCATTCTTCTCCTCCATAACTTTTTGAACTGTTTTATCCATTTGACCTAAGCTGATTTTTAGCATGCTATTTTCTTCAGCATTGTTTTGGATTTCCTTGACTAGGCTTCTGACTTCATTTTCATGTTTTTCCTGCATCTCTCTCATTTCTGTTCCCAGTTTTTCTTCTAACTCCATCATTTGATTTTCAAAGTCCTTTTTGAGCTCTGTCATAGCCTGAGCCCAATTTCTGTTTTTCTTGCAGTCTTTAGATGCAGGAGCTTGTGCTTCCTCATCTTCAGTTTGAGTATTTTGATCCTTCTTGAGCACATTTGCAAAATATTTCTCAATGGTGTTCCTCTTTTTCCTCTGCTTGCTCATTTTCCCAGCCTGGGCCTGGTTTTGGGGTGCTTCCTGAGCTTTTGGGACACTCCCACAAGGGTCTCAGTTTGTGAGGCTCTGTCCTCCCTCCTGGTCTGTGAATGACCATATATGCCCCCCTCTGCCATGGGGCTGAGGTAGAGGGGGGGCCCTGGTGTTCTATTAAGGGGCCTAGACTCCTATCAGGATCTGAATGTGGTCAGAGCCCCAGAGTCCTGTTCCAGGAGCAGAGCTCTGCAGTCTCTCTCTTCACTCCCTTCCCTAGGTTCAATGGGCTCATGCCCTGGGGGCTCCTGCTCCTGCTTACCAACTCTGCCTGCTTCTGTTGCTGGATCTGGGCTGTGGAAAGACCACATTGCTTGCTGTGTGCCCTGGTCTCCATGTGCTCACTCTGGCAGAAGTCCCTGCTGTTCTCCCCATTTGTGCCCGGTGCTCCCTGGGCTGTAACTCAGGAAACTCCCCTGCTGCTGGGAGCCAATAAAACAAGTGTACACATAATTAAATGCCAATATATAAAAAAATTTTCATATTTGGAGATTTGGGAATATTAACAACTGGGGGGAATTAGAAAGACCTTTTTGTAGAAAGTGGAATCTCATGGAGAGAGGAATATCAGGAAAGAAAGCCACTTTTGTTCTTGTTGCTTGTTTATCATTCTCAAAGATGACGTTGGCATTGGGAACAGCTGCCAAGACCCGCTAGTAAGTTGGATTTAAAAGAAGGTGTGTTGTACAAAATCACCAGTCTCACTTTCTCCTCTGAAGTTATTTGGTGGTCTACATAGATAGATAAGGTGGGGTTCTTTTAGCATCACAAACTTAAAAATCGTCTATCTCAATCTCTTTATTTTTATTGCGGCTAGCTTTAATATCTTTTTCAATTGTTAAACATCTATTTTTCTCCTTTTTAACCCTGCTTCTTTCCTTCAGGGTGCAAAGGTAGTGGAAGGGGAAGATGTTATCTGCAGCTATTTTGCTCTATTATTCATAGGAAGTAAAATGTAGTCTGCGTCCAAAAATGTGTGACTCATTCTATATGTAAGTACATCACTTCTCTACTAGGAGAGGGATAGATATCTTCAACATTAGTCATCTGGAATCATGGTAGATCATTTCTTTAGTCAGAGATTTTGAGTTATCAAAGTTCTTCTTCCCCACCTCCAAAGTTATTGTTTTGATCTTATTTGTTCTTCTTATATTTCTCATTTCTCTCTGAACTCATTCATATAAGGCTTCTTAGTTGTTTTATAACCCTCTTATTTCATAATTTCTAATATCAATGTTTTAATATATTATTATATAGCACCATTTGTTCAGGCATTCTTCAAATAATAAGCACTCCCTGAGTTTCTAGTTTTTCCAACAAAATGATCTGATATAAATATTTCTGTATAAGTTTTTTTTCTTTTCTATGATCCCTTTGGGCTATAGACCTAATAGTGATATAGTCGCATCAATTATACACACATTGGGGACTTTTTCCCAATTTGTTTTTTCCAGAATGGCTATATCAATGCAAACCTCAACCAAAAAATGCAACATCATTTCTGTTTTTTCATACCAATTACATTTTTCATTCCCAGTTTTGCCAATCTGATGAATACAAAATAGTAACTCATGGTAGCTTTAATTGGCATATGTTTAATTATTAGCAGAGCAGCTAGGTGAATAGAATTCTTAGTCTGGAAATAGCTTATAGCTTAACCATGTTTGTCCTAGTTTCTTCATTTCTTGGAAATGTATCTTTTCCAAGAAAACCACAAATGGCATCACAAAGAGTCAGACATAACTGAAATGTCTGAACAAGATCATTAGCAATTTGTATCATTTTTCATATAGATATATACAGGTAAGATTTGTTGAAGAAATGTATTTTCATATCCTTTGATCACCTATTCATTTGGGGCTGATTCTTATATCTATAAATTTAGATCATTTTTGACAGACTTTTCTTTTAGTGAGATTTGCAGCAAGTATCCCTTCCTCACATATTTTAACTATTTTGTCATAACTTAAGCCTCATTGGATCTATTTGTACGTTTTTAAAATGTGCATTTTAACTACTGTGATGTTTTCTATGGTCTAATTGGTCAAGATCTCTTTCCCTACATACAGATTTGAAAGATAATTTCTTACTTCTTCCTATTTGTTCATGTTGTTATCTTTTTCAATTATGTCATATAAACATTTTGAATTTATCTTAGCATAGGATATGAAGATTATTTATGACAGACTTCTGTTTGCTTTTCCCCAATAGTATATATTTTTCCTTTGCTTAAAAGTATTCCTTGCCCCAGTAGCTGGGATCTTTGACTTTATTGAACACTAAATATTAAGTTCACTTGTTTCAAAAGGTTGTTCACCTATTCTATTCTACTGTTAAACATCTCTATGTTTTTAACCAGTACTTTAACCACTACTTTGTAGTATAGTTTGAGAGGTGATACCCCTAGAGCACCCTTCCTTCCCTCTTCTTTCCCTCAGGTTCCCCTGAAATTTTCCATAAAGCTCCTCCAGAAAAATTTTTATTATTATTTCTCATTCTATAAAGTGTACCTTTGAGAGTTTTATTGACATGACATTATAAAGTAGCTTAATTTAGGTAGTATTGTCACTTCTGTTATACTGGCTTAGCCCAACTTTGAACAACAATTTTTTTCCAATTATTTAGATATATCTTTATATCAATAACTTTTGTGATTATATTTATATAGTTTCTCTTTGTAACTTGATAGGTAGCTTATCAAGTATTTTAAGGAAAAATTTCCTTTTCTACTCTTGATTGGAAATATATAGAAATATGGTTGCATATGAGGTTTAACTTTCTCTCTCTCTCTCTTCTTTCCATATATATTTATATATATATATATATATATATATATCATATATATAATATAAATATACATATATCTATGTATGTGTGTCAGTCTGTCTTTCTGTTTATGGTTATAAAGATATAGTTAAATATTTTGTATCCTACAAATTTGCTGGATAATATTTTTCAAGACATTTTTAGTGGTTTCTTCTGGGATTTCTACAAACACCTTCAATTTCTTGCAAAAAAAAAGTAATTTTGTTTTTTTTTTTTTGCCAGGGTTGTTTCAATTTGTTTTTCTTGTCTCATTGCTATTAGTAGCATTTACAGAAAAATATGAATAGTAGTTGTGCTAATGGTATCCTTATGGTATTCTTGATCTTATTGGAAAGGACTCTAGTTTATCTCCATTGGATTTAATGGTGGTAACCAATTTAGATACATACTGTTTAAAATGGAAATCATCATTTTGTTTGTATGTTTACTACATGTTATTTACAGAAATTTGTATTGCATTTTTCAAAAACTTTTTGACAATATATTCATATGATTTTCGTTTTACTTACTATTAACCTGGTTAATTGTATTTAGAATTTTGCTAATATTAAACTAACTCTGAATTTCTGTCATAAACGCACCATGGTATATATATATATATATATATATATATTATGATATATGCATATATATAGTAATATCAATGTTAATATTTAAGCAATATTTTCATTAATATTTATTAGATATTTGGTTTATTGTTTTCTTTTTAGATGAGCAGAACATGTTTATATGAGAGGAGAAATTTAGTTGGAACATCAATTTTACTATTTTTGTAATTATTTATGTATTATTTATTCTTTGTATCTTTGATAAAATTTTTCTTGAATCTTTCTGGTCTCAGATCTCCCATGCTTTGTTATTGTTGTTATCTTAATTTTTTTTATGAGTTCTTCAGGTTCTTTTCTGTAATTGACTTACTTACATTCTCTAATTCTGTTTCAATTAATCCAAATTCCTCATTTTTCAGATGAGGAAATTGAAGCTCAAGAATGTTAAAGGACTTGTTCAATGTCACTTATGTAGTAAATAAGTGACAAAGTAGTGGCTTCAAATTCTGTCTTTGTTCACAGCACCATAAAATGGCATATTATGTTTAGTGAACAGCAAGTAGCTGTAGGCTAATTTGCTTGTATCATAAAATCCATGTTTAGGAGTAATGTCAAAAAATAAAACAAACAAACTGACAAAATGGTCTGGAAAGACAGTTTAGAACTAGAACCAGGTTGTTAAGGGTTTTAGCTGCTAAATGGAGCTGTTTGCATTTTATCCTAGAAGCCACAGGGAGTCATTCAAACTTTATGAACCATGAAGCCACAAGGTCAAATATATGCATCAATATGGAAGCTTTGTGTGAGTGATATATTAGACAGGGGAGAGAAAGGAAGCAGGTGAAATTCTCAGAAGTTTTGCATAATATTTGCTAAAGCACCCTGAAACCAAACATGAAATCTTCCCAATGCTCTGTACATTATAAATAGCTATTGAAACTATATATATTTGTTGATGTATGATAACTTTGGAATCTAATAAACCATTCTAGGTAATCTACCAAATCTACTTCTCTACATAGATACTCCCTTTATGTATCTTTTGGGTGTGAATGACAAATGCAATGTTCATCATTGGTCAACTTTGAGGGATTAAAAAGTTAGAAATAGTTTTATTGACCCAAATCACATATGAATCTTTAGTTTTTATCTGACTGCAATTTTTGTATTTGGTTGCTCTTCTCATTTTGGTGTATATGCTGGCACATGAGAACCTCCATGTAGCACAATGACACAACCAGTAGAAAAATTAAAGGAATATCAACCTTTGCTTTCATTACATTGTTTGTCTCAGATTCAACTAGACTCTTTCTTGTCCTCATTCTATGTTTTTATACCACAAATTCCCCTTTTCATTTTGAATAGGCTAATTTCATCTAAACTATACTAGACCCTGATGGTGGTGCAGCCAAGAAGATAAAGGCAGGAACTTGCCTGAGCTCTCCCCTAACTGTTCTGAATATCTTTAAATAAAGACTCTAACCAAATTCTAGAGTGGCAGAACCCACAAAGAGCTGAGTGAAAAATTTTCCAGCCCAAGACAACTTGGAAGATCCACAGGAAGGGTCTTTTGCACCAGGGCAGACAGAGCAGCAGTACATCTGGGGCTGCACCAAGCAAACTGGCTCCAGCCATCCAGGAATAGACTGAGGAGTACCTGAGTCCAGCAGTCCAGACCTGGCCAAGAATTGCCAAGGATAACTTGGAAGGTCAGTAGTAAAACTCTGTCACACCAGAGTGAAGTGCAGAGCCCCAGTCCAGTGCAGGTCTCAGCACAGACCCAGTCCCAGGGGCCCAGAAGCAGACTGGGGGAACCACGTGAAGGCTGATTCCAGAGTGCTCAATTCATGGACAGTAAAGGGGTCAGGGAGATTGTAGAGGTCTCTTTGCTCTCTCTGGGGCAGGATTCTGTTGCTTCCCCCATACTGAGATCCAGGTCACAGTTTAGGGCCCCAGTTTCAGGAAAAGGAGAAGAAGTACAACAGAGGTTACTGCCTACAGTGGAGCATGGATTCTCCTCATGGTTCTAGGACAGAGAGGAGGGCTTGTGGTCACTCACAGACCAGAGCCCAGGACAGAATAGTCATAGCTTGGGATTGTGAGTCCTCCATCCTGGAAGCAGAGCCCCACCTCAAAAAATAGTTAAAACCAGGTCATAGGTTGGGGAAATGAACAAACAACAGAAGAAAAAAAAACTGGTCATAGACAATTATTTGGTCCTATGGAGGTTCAAAATACACACTCAGAACATAACAAAATCAAAACTTCTGAATCCAAAGCATCCAAGAAAGATATGTATTAGTCTCAGTCTATGGAAATGCTCAAAAAGATTTTGAAAATCAAGTAAAGGAGGTAGAGGAAAAATTGGAAAGAGAAATGAAAACTATGAGAAAAAAAATCATGAAAAGCAAACCAGCAGTTTGATGAAAGAGATACCAAAAATACTGAAGAAAATAACATCTTAAAAAGCAGTTTGGGTCAATTGAAAAAAAACAGTCCGAAGGGTCAATGAGGAGAAGAATGCCTTAAAAAACAGAATTGACCAGATTGAAAAGAAGAAAATAACTCCTTCAATATAAAATGGAGCTAAGGGAAGCTGATGACTTTGTGAGCAATCAAGAAAAGATAAAAATAAAACCAAAAGAATGAAAAATTAAAATAAAATGTGAAATATCTGAATGGAAAAGGAACTGACCTGGAAAACAGATCCAGGAGAAATAATTTCAAAATTATTGCACTTCCTGAAAGTCATGACCAAAAGAAAGAACCTACATGTCTTCTTCAAGAAATTCTCCAGGAGACTTCTGGTCAAAATGGTGGAGAGAAGACAGGCACTGTGAAAAGTGCTCCTCTTTCCCCTCAAAATCAACATGAGAGAAACCTCTTAACAGAAATTCGATCAACAAAACCCAGAAAGAGGAATTAGGAGAAGAGCAACTGCCAAGAAGTTCTGTCTCAGGGGACTGTAGGTGAACCAGGAGAAGAGAGCAGAGGATCAGCATGGGAACAATAGCTCCGGGAAGACAGAGAGCCAGCCTCAGCTGTACAGACTTTGGTGAGTGGCTAGTTCAAGATCCAGCTTTAGCTGTGGAGTCTTTGGCTGGAGGGAGTGAAGCTACAGGAGGGTGAGTTCCATCACAGGGTCTCAGAGCACACTTGGAGAACAACCAGCTGGGCTTGGGACCTAAACTCCATACTTTCAGCAAAGCCCTTTGCACAGAACAAGCAATAAACAACTCCACCCCACCCTCTCAGGGCAACCGAGTTCCCTCAAAGGAAATACATTAACTCCCTCCCCTCAGGGCCCAACCCAGTGTTCAAGATCAACTCAGACCCTGCTCCTGAGGTCCTCAAACACTCCAGAGAAAGCAACCAGCGCCCCCTACTGACTATCCCTTGGAATTACTAAGCCAAGTGAACAACACCTCTAGGATCTTCAAAAGAAAACCTCTGAGAGTCAACTCCACTTTCCCCAACACAAGATCTAGAAAGATGAAAAAAGGCCAGAGAAAGGGGAGGCATGGTGAAATATTTAAAAAAGTCAAATTCTAACCCAGAGAGATATAGCACTGCTCAGGAGAATATGAATTAGTCTGCAGCCCAGAAAGACTTCCTTGAAGAAATCAGGAAATTGTTTAAAAATAAAGTGGAAAAATTGGGAAAAGAAACTCAATAGAAAATAAATATGTGGCTAGAGAAAATTAACATCTCGCAACAAGAAAACAAATCATTGGAAAATTCAATTGGACAAAATAAAAATGAGAATAACTCAGATCTTCAATTAGGCAAATGCAAAAATAAAATGATTCTCTCAAAACTACACTTGGGCAAATGAAAAACTCATTCAAAACTAGAATTGACCAACTGGAAAAAGGAGTTGCAAAAGATAAATGAAGAAAAATCTTCTCAAAAAAAAAAAGAATGGAATGGACAGAAACTAATGACTTTATGAGACAAGATTGAGTTAAACAAAAACAAAAGATCAAAAAAGGAAGAAAATGTAAAATACCTCATCAGCAAAACCACTGACCTCAAGAATTGATCAAAAAGAGACAACCTAAGAATTATTGGTCTTCCTGAAAACATTGAAGAGAAGAAAAAGCCCGACTTAATATTACAGGATTTAGTGATGGAAAACTGCCCTGATATCATGGAACCAGAGGGAAAAATGGTTATTGAAAGAATACATCAATGCCCTGTGGAAAGAGATCCCCAGATGAAAATACCAAGGATTATTGTGGTCAAATTCCAGAACTATTGATAAAAGAAAAAATATCGTGCAAGCAGCCAGAAAGAAAACATTTAAATACCAAGGAGCCATAGTAAGGCTTATCCAGGACCTGGCCACAGCAACATTAAGGTATTGAAGGGCCTGGAATAAAATATTCTGAAGAGCAAGGGAGCTTGGAATGCAGCCAAGAATCCACTACCTGACATAGTCAAGCCCTCTCTTCCAGGGAAATAGATGGACATTAAATGAAATGGAAGACTTCCAAGATTTCATGATGAAAAGACCAGAGTTAAATAGAAAATTTTGACATCAAACAGGAGGCTCAAGAGATACATGAAAAGGTTAAAAAAAAACCCAAAGTGCAATTCAATAAGATGAAACTGGCTATATACCCACTTGGAAGAAAGAGTCTCATAACTCTTGAGAATTATAACTCTTAATAGAGAGAATATACATAGCCAGAAGTGATGGACACTCATAACTTTTCTGTGACTCAGATAGAATGATTTAAAAACACCTCCTTAAAAAGGGAGACAGTAAAGAGAAGGGAGGATGGAGGGAGACTGAATGGGGTAAATCTCATCACATCAGGAGAAACAAAAGACTTATGGTAATGGAGGGAAATAAGGGAGGAGGTTAGAACCCCTTGAATCTTTATCTCATTAGATTTGGCTTAAAGTTAACTTAGACAAACTTAATTAAGAAACTTACCTTACATTTCAAGCATTAAAAGGGGAAAAGGAGAGGGGGGCAACAGGGAGGGGGAGAAAAAGGGGAACTAACAGAAAAAAGGTAAGAAGGGGAAAAGAGAAAGGGAAAGAAAGGAGAGGGGTGGGTTAATATAAGAGGGCAAACACACTGAAGATGGAGGTGCTCAGAAACAAAACACTGGGGAATATAGATAAAGGGAAAAAAGGGAAAAATAAAAGCAGAAGAAAGATAGCATGGAGGGCAATAAAGAATTAGTAATTATAACTTTGAATGTGAATGGGATGAACTCTCCCTTAAACCATAAGTGAATACCAGAGTGAATTGAAAACCAGAATCCTATAATATGCTGCTTACAAGAAACTCATTTGAAGCAGAGAGATACATATAGAATAAAGGTAAAAGGTTGGAGCAAAATATATTTTGCTTCAGCTGAAGTCAGAAAAGCAGGGGTAGCAATCCTTATTTCAGACAAAGCAGCTGCAAAAATAGATAGCATTAAAAGAGATAAGGAAGGAAAATATATATCCTCCTATAGGATACCATAGCCAATAAAGTAATTTCAATACTTAATATGTATGTACCCAATGGGACAGCATCCACATTCTTGGAGAAGTTGAAAGATCTACAGGAGGACATAGACCTCTACTTGTGGGAAACCTCAAACTCCCACTCTCAGATTTAAATAAATATAAAATCATAAAATAAACAAGAAGGAAGTAAAGGAGGTAAATAGGTTGTTAGAAAAACCTAGATATGATAGACCTATGGAGGAAATTGAATGAGGATAGAAAGGAATATACTTTTTTCTGCAGTACATGGAACTTATACAAAAATTGACCATGTAGTAGGACATAAAAACCTAATGACCAATTGCAGAAAGGCAGAAATAGTGAATATATCTTTCTCAGATCATAATTCTATAAAAATCGCATGCAATAATGGACCAGGGAGATATAGACCCAGAATTAACTAGAAACTAAATAACCTCATTTTAAAGAATGAGTGGATCAAGCAGCAAATTATAGAAAGAATTAATTATTGCATCCTAGATAATGAAAATAATGAAACAATATACTAAAACCTATGGGATCCACTCAAGGTGACTGTCAGGGGATATAATATATCTTTAAATGCTTACATGAATAAATTAGAGAAAGCATAAATCAATGAACTAAATATGCAACAAAAAATTAGAGAAAGAATAAATTAAAAGCTCTCCAATGAAATACCAAATGAGAAACTCTAAAAATTAAAGGAAAAATTAATAAAATCGAAAGCAAGAAAACTATTGAACTAATAAATAAAACCAAGAGTTGGTTTTATAAAAAAAAACAATGAAATTGATAAACCTCTGGTCAATTAGATTAAAAAAAAAGAAAGAAGAAAACAAAATTGCTATTATAAATGAAAAAGGTGAACTCACCACAAATTAGGAAGAAATTAAAATAATAATTCAGAATTATTTTGCCCAAATATATGCCAATAAATTTGACAATCTAAGTGAAATTGATAAATATTTACAAAAAAAAATTGCCCAGATTAAATGAAGAGGAAATTAAAAACATAAATAACCCTATCTCAGAAAAAGAAATTCAATAAGCCATTTTTGAAGTACCATGGCCAGATGGATTCACAAGTGTATTCCACCAAACATTTAAGGAACAATTGATTCCAATTCTACATAAACTCTTTGGAAAAATAGGGGAAGGCAGCACTCTGCATAACTCTGTCCATGACACCAATATGGTGTTGATACCTAAACCAGGAAGAGTTTAAACAGAGAAAGAAAATTATAGATCTCTCTGCCTGATGAATATAGATGCCAAAATTTTAAATAAAATCTTAGCAAAATGATTACAATAAATTATCACTAGGATAATACATTATGATCAAGTAGGATTTATCCCAGGAATGCAGGGTTGGTTCAATAATAGGAAAACTGTTAGTACAATTAATTATGTCAATAATATGTCTATCAAAAATTATATGATTATGTCAATAGGTGCTGAAAACACTTTTGACAAAATATAGCACCCATTCCTACTAAAAACACTAGAGACTTTAGGAATAAATGGTTTATTCTTTAGAATAATAAGAAGTATTTATCTAAAACCATCAACAAGCATTATATACAATGGGGATGGGCTTAAGGCATTCCCAGTAAGATTAGGGGTGACACTGGGAAGCTCATTATCACCACTACTATTCAATATCATATTAGAAATGTTAGCCTCAGCAATAAGAGAAGAAAATAAATTGAAGGAATTAGAATATGGAAGGAGTCAAAACTCTCACTTTTTGTAGATGACATGATGATATACCTAGAGAATCCCCCAAAATCATCTAAAACACTCCTAGAAATAATAAACAACTTTAGCAAAAGTAGCAGTATAGAAAATAAACCATCATAAATCCTCAACATTGATATATATATATATCAATATATATATATATATATATATATATATATCTCAATGTTGAGGATTTATGATGGTTTATATATATATATATATATATATATATATATATATATATATATTTATTTATCAAGATACAGCAGAAAGAGATAGAAAGACAAATCCCATTCAAAGTAACCTCAGACAAAATAAAATACCTGTGAGTCTAGCTGCCAAGACAGACTCAAAAACTTTTTGATGACAATTACAAAACTCTTCTCACAGAAATAAAATCAGATTTAAATACCTGGGCAAACATCAACTGCTCATGGCTAGATCAAGTTAATATAATAAAAATGACAATTCTACCAAAACTATACTATTTGTTTAGGGCCCTACCAATCAAAATTCCAAAACAATTACTTTAATGTGTTAGAAAAAGTTGTAAGTAAATTTTTATGGAGAAATAAAAAGTCTAGAATTTCCAATGATTCAATGAAAAAAAGTACAAAAGCAGATGGCTTAGCCTTATCAGATCTGAAATTATATTATAAAGCATCAATCATCAAAACTGTCCGGTATTGTCGAAGAAATAGAGTGGTGGATCAGTGGAATAGACTTGGTGCAATAGCAGGAAATGATTATAGTAATCTGCTGTTTGATAAACCCAGAAAATTCAGGTATTGTGATAAAAACTCTCTTTTCAACAAAAACTGTGGTGAAAATTGAAAGTTACCTTGGAAGAAACTTAGATTAGACCAAAACCTCACACCCTATACCAAGATAAGATACAAATGGATGTAGGATTTAGACATAAAAAACAATATCATAAGCAAACTAAAAGATCAAGGAGTAGTTTACCTGTCAGATATATGGAAAGGGAAGCAACTCATGACCAATGAAGAGTTGGGGAACTTGATTAAAAGCAAACTAGATAATTTTGATTATATTAAATTATAAAGCTTTTGCACAGATAAATCCACTATAACCAAGATCAAAAGAAATGTTGTAAATTGAGAAACAATTTTTTCAATTAGTATTTCTGACAAAGGACTCATTTCTAAAATATACAGAGAACTGAGTCAAATTTTCAAAAAAACAAGCCATTCCCCAATTGACAAATGGTCAAAGGATATGCAAAGGCAATTTACAGCTGAAGAAATCAAAGCAATTTATAGTCATATGAAAAATTGCTCCAAATCATTACTTATTAGAGAAATGCAAATTAAAGCATCTATGAGATGCCACCTCACACCTCTCAGACTGGTCAATATGACCAGAAAGGACAATGATCTGGGGCGGCTAGGTGGCATAGTGGATAGAGCACTAGCCCTGGAGTCGTACCTGAGTTCAAATACAGCCTCTGACAATAATTATCTAGCTGTGTGGCCTTGAGCAAGCCACTGAACACCATTGCCTAGCAAATACCTTTAAAAAAAAAGAAATGAAAATAATCAGTGTTGCAAGTGATGCGATAAATCTGGAACACTAATACATTGTTGGTGGAGCTGGGATCTCATCCATCCTTTCTGGAGAGTAATTTGGAATTTTTCCCAAGGAGCAACAAGAATGTGCATAGCCTTTGATTCAGCAATTCCACTACTGGATCTATACCCTGAAGAGATTACGAAAAAGGGTAAAAACATCACTTGTACAAATATATTCATAGCAACCCTGTTTGTGGTGGCAAAGAATTGGAAATTAAGTGAATGTCCTTCAATTGGGGAATGGCTTAACATACTGTGGAATATATATGTAATGGAGCGCTATTGTTCTATCAGGAACCAGGAGCGTTGGAAATTCAGGGAAGGCTGGAAGAATTTGCTTGAACTGATGCTGAGAGAAATGTGAAGAGCCAGAAAAAAACATTGTACACCCTAACATCCACATGGGAGTGATGATCAATCTTGATGGACTTGCTTATTCCATAAGTGCACCAATCAGGGACAATTTTGGGCTATCTGCAATGAAGAATACCATCTGTATCCAGAGAAAGAATTATGGACTTTGAACAAAGACCAAAGACTATTACCTTCAAATTAGGAAAAAAGTTATCTTATGTAATTTTACTATCTCATACTTTATTTTTCTTCCTTAAGGATATGATTTCTCTGTCATCACATTCAACTGAGATCAATGTATTCCATGGAAACAATGTAAAGACTAACAGAATGCCTTCTGTGGGGTGGAGGTAGGGAAGCAAGAATGGAGGAAAAATTGTACAACTCAAAATAAATAAAATCTTTCTTAAAAAAAAGAAATTCTCCAGAAAACCTTCCCTGATATCCTAGAAGCAAGTGTAAAAATGGAATTTGAAAGAATTCATTGATCTCCTGGAAGAGATCACAAGAATATAATAGTAAAATTTCAGAACTCACAAGTCAAGGAGAAAATATTACTAACAGCCAGAAAAATACTATTCAAATATCATGGAACTATGCCAAGATAGCACAAGATTTAGCAGTGTTTACATAAAGGGCTTGTAGGGCTTGTAACATGATATTCTGGAAGGCAAAAACACTTGGATTACAATTGAGGATTAATTAACTGTAATCTGAACATAATCTTTCAGTGGAAAAGATAGATATTCAATGAAATGGTAGGTTTTCTTTTTTGTTTCTATGTTTTTTTAAACTTTGATTTTTCTTTTATATTTTCTGCCTACTTTAGAATATTCTGTTTCATAGATTTAGGCATTTTACCTTCTCTTCCTATTTTATGATTACTATGGCTACATTCATATTGTTCAATTACATAAGAGTCTTCTTGTTCTTGTTGTTGTTCTTCTTTTTCTGCTGCTGCTGCTGCTGCTTCTTTTCACTAGTAATATATCCATCAAAAGTATTCTTTCTTTTGTCTATTTTGGTAAAGGCTGAATGAATTAACCAGAGTTGAATAGAACTTTGATCTTCAAGTACAGGACTCTGATGAAACATGGAGAAAGTGGATGGGAAGGGTAAATCATAAAGGCCTTAATGATGTTGAACTTGAATTCCTGCATGGGAAGAAGATACACATATTAATCTTCTCATTTATTAGGGCTATTAAAAAGAGTATATACAGACAAGGCATAGGAGGGAGTTGAATTTGAAGGTAAACGGTATGAAAAAGATGAAGTTAATGGTGGGAGAAACGAATGTAGTTGGAGGAAAGGGAAAGGAGAGGTAGGATGTGGTTAGCTATATCACATAAGAGGAAAAAGCTTTTGCAGTGTAATGGAAGAGGGAGAAGGAAAGGGAGTGCACAAACCTTGCTCTCACTGGAAAAGGCTCAGAGAGAGAGAAATAACACACAATCAATTGGATATAGAAATCTATCTTAATATAGAGGAAAATAGGAGAGGGAAGGAATGGGAGAAAGAGGACAGGGGGTGGAGAGGGAAGTTGTAGGTAATAAAATGGGAGAGGGTAGAAAAATGCAACACACTTTTGAGGAGTGACAGGGTGAAAGGAGAGAGAATAGAATAAATGGGGGTGGGGATTGATGGGATGGGGGAAATAGAGCTAGCAATAACAACTGCTAGGAAATAATAATGAAGCAATTTCTCTGATGAATTTATGATAAAGAATGCTATCTATCCCAAAGACTGATGGTGTCTTAATGCCAACTGAAGCATGCTTTCTTTCCTTCACTCTATTTTTCTTGAGGTCTCTCTTTGTGTGTGTATATGTGTGTGTATGTGTGTGTGTATATCTGTGTGTGGAGTTTACTTTTACAATATGAACATTGCAGTAATGTTTTTCATGTTTATACATTTTTAAATTATATCAAGTTACTAACTCTCAATGGGAGGAGTGGGGTGGGAGGAAGGGAGAGAATTTGGAACTCAAGGTTTTGGAAGTAAATGTTGAAACTTGCTTTTGCATGTAACTGGGGGAAATTTAAAAATAAAATAAATTTAAAAAATAAAGAAAAGATTTATTAGAACCTTTCTTATTATCTGACTTCCCTAAAAAAGGAAATCCTGTAAAACATTAAGAAAATCCAAACAAATGAGGTGTTAGTGCAATAAAATGTTTATAAGAACTTTGTGATTTGCAGAGTTTCCTAACAGGAATCTCACCAGGACAAGGAATTAACTGCTTTCATGCCCTGCAATCTTCCTTTTCTTCCATTTGCATACTATACTGACATACTAGATTGAAAAGGAATATAGAAAGACAGATATCCATAGATATCCATGTAAAAAGGGCCAACAGTCTATATTGAGAAACACACAAGTGTTTTGGATTTGTTCAGATCTTGTAAGGAGAGAGAAAGAAAGATACTCATTTAGAATTTTTCTTTTTTTTAAGCTCAATTTGTCTTATGGATTTCTGACTGAAAGAAGAAAGAAGATCTAGATGTGATTTTGCTAATAAATGAGTGATGACTTTGCAGTGAGAATGAGAGGGAAACTAAACCATTTTGTCATTCTGAATTGAATGTAAATGGGTATCAGAGAGCTAGGAACTAATGGGCCCTTTATCTGAGAATCAGTTGAGACTGAACTTAAGATACCATGTTCATCTTAGGCCCCTCATTACTTAAAAGGCAAATACAAATTACAAAAACTTCAGAGAAGAACAACAGAAAAGATTAAGAGAAAAGAGCTTGGAGAAAGAGATATTCACAGTGCAAGATTAAAGGAGCTAGAGATCTTTGTGTTCTCTAAGGAACAACAAAGTCAGCAAATGGTAATGGTCCACAAATTCATTCTAAGGTGGATAGCAAATGTTGAAAGGGATAATGGGATAAAATCTAATTTAATATGAATAATTGGGAGGTAGGAGTGGAAATGGTGCTTCATGAGTTTATGGAATAGTTTCTTTACAAAGTGATCACTGTATCATTAAAAAATAGACATTGGTAATAGCCAGTATTTTTATAGATTTTAAGGCTGATCTTCAACAAGCTTGGGAAATAGGTGCTATTATTATCTTCCATTTTTTAAATTAAGAAACTGAATCATAGAGTGGTTAAGGGACTTGCCCAGGGTCACACAATTAGCATCTGAGGATAGATTTAAATTCAGATCTTTCTGACTCTAAGTCTTTTGCTCTGACCACTGAGCAAACTAAGCAAAATGCTAGAGATTTCACAATATAATTTTAATTATGTTTGTTTTATTTTAAAGACATCATAATGTATTATATATAATGAAATGACTATCATTTATACAAAACTGAAATGTATTAATTGCCCAGATTAGAGATTATGAAAATATTAACTGTACACATTTGACATTTGAAGGGTCACAGTTCACAGTCACCTGAACTTAGACCTTTTTTCATCAAATCCAGTGCTTTATTTACTACATCATGGCTCACAGTATATGTGGTGCTTTAGACAGTCTTCATGCTAGAAAAAGAAATAGAAATGGGAGGGCAGCTAGATGGCTCAATGGATAGAGTATTTTCCCTGGAGTCAGGAGGACCTGAGTTCAAATACAGCTCAGACACTTAGTAATTAATCTAGCTGTGAGACATTGGGAAAGTCACTTAACCCCGTTACCTAACAAAAAGCAAAAAATACCACCCCAAAACAACAGTAACAAAAAAGAAATGGATATAAATTACCTATAGCATCTTTATAGGGATAGTATAGAAGCTAATCCCCCAGTAAGAGAAAATGTGGAAACAGGTTCCTACTAGAGCAACTTTTGTTAAGAGAGCAGAGATTAATTCTATATGTTCTATCATTCTCCCTTTAAATAAAACCTTGGGGGTGGTGGGGCTACAAGAAATTCTTTTTTTTTTTTCAAGATAATTTACCTTTTGCTAACTTGTCACAACTAGAAGAAATTGACACCTTCTGTATGAATAGAAAAAAATGCTATATTGGAAGTCAAAATTTTGTGTTAATGAAAATTTCTTCCACAAATGTAGATATTCTTTGCCATTTCAGAGAATTTCTTGAGGCTCAAAGTGGTTAGGTAACATCTCTATAGACACACAACTAATAAGTGAAGGAATCAATACTTCAGAAACTACGTCAAACTTAGATATTGTAACTTAAATAAAATTGAGGTCAAAATCTGATGACATAAAAACCTGTAAGTTTACTTTTAGTAATATTTCATACTTCAGTTCTCTCATTAGTAATTCTATTAATGGATACTTTTTTATCAGTACAGATTATGATTCATCCATTCCTTGTAATTCTTTATGATTCTAATCTATATATTGTATAAATCATTGATAGAAGACTGATCATTATGCTAGGGACTTTCTATGGTTTCTTTTAATGTTTCATGAAGTCAGTGCAATAACTGGACTATCCCTTATTCCCTTTATATGATCATCTTTCCCTGTCATCTATGTCCTCAGTGATAACATGCATAGGGATTTTTCTTGACAGAAATGCAATTGTCAGTTTATTACATATTTGCATTATAGGAAATAGACCTAAAAAGAAAATTGATATAATCAAGTCCATCCATCTCATTTTACTGATGAAGAAACTGTAGATAGAAATTCTGAGAGACAAAGTTCTGCATGACCCATTTATCAGTTAAACTAACAGTAACTAAAGAATTGAATGTATGGCCTCTTCATAGCCAAAGATCCTGAGGAAGAAAGGTATTTTATGGTGATGATCAGTATAATAGAGTAAAATCTCAAGCAACATAGGTCAGATTGGCTAGAAAGTAAAACCTATCTAGTACCAACTTAATATTTCAATTTTAACCTCCCTTTTCCCCAAAACAAGATGTGATTTTGGTCACAAGACAAAGGCAAGACAATTTCAACTGGCAATCTGATGCTAAGTGAGTAGAGCTCCAGGCCTGAAGTCAGGGAGACTCATTCAAACTTGGAGTCAGCAATTGTTAGCTGTATGACACTGAGCAAGTCACCTTAACCTGTTTTCCTCAGTTTCCTCATCTACAATATGAACTGGAGAAGGAAATGGCAAACTACCCTAGTATCTGTCCTAAGAAAACCCCAAGAACAAATTGTTCACTGAGGAGATGGAATAAGTGTTATCTCTGTTCCTTACCATTACATAATTGGAAGATGAAATCAGTACTCAGGTGATGGAGTTAGTCTAGGGAGAGTTGGGGTTGAAATTGAACAGATTTGACCTTTTAGGTTAATCAAATTTCTTCAGAATACAAGTTGGTGGGCTAAGTTACAAGTGTAAGGAAAAGCAAAGGGGAATATTAAATTTAACTTAAATATTAGCAAAATAGGATTAAAATCAATTTTCAGTATCACAAAACTGAGGCAAGGAGAGAATTCATATAGCTAGTAAGAGGCAAGTCTAGGGTACCATCTAATATTCCATGCTGTCTCCACAAAATACTGCAGTGCTTGATTGAAGGCTAATAAAGCCATAAGTCTTTCCTGTTTAACCCCCACCACTTTCAAAAAATTACAATATAAATGTGGCAAGTCTGTCAGCACCCTTGAGAAATGCAGAGCCCACACATAAACTTGTGTATCTTAGAAAGTCTTTTAAAATAACCCTCTGAACAAGAATGCAAATATTGGACAAATGGGCAATAGAGTTTACCTCCAGGTTCTTAGAGAAGTAAAAAAAAAAATGTAACTTGCTTCAAGTCTTTATGTCAAGTTTCATGCCAACTATCTATACCATAGAATCAACAAAATACTCATGTAAAAACATAAGACAGCACAAAAAATTTTCTTCCAAGTTTTCTTTCATATACATAATAATCCCTGCTTCTAACATGTGGCAAGAATGTTTACTCATTTTTTTCATTTTTCAAGAATTCTAGTGCAGAAATTGATTAGTAGGAATGGCTGATCACAGAATTGAAATACTTTTCCTGTTTTCAAATTCTCAAGACTTTTAGCAGTCTATATGAAATATTTTATACATTTTATCAAGAACCTAGGAGAAATAAAGTATTTTTCTCTTTTATGTTATTTAGATGTAACTTCAGTAAAGGGGAAAAAGCCCTTCTCAAAGAGAATGGTAGAAAAGTAACACATTTATATAATCATGCAGAAAAAAATAAGCATTGATGGACCATATGATCAACATGAATTTAAGTATTCTAATCATTCTTCAGAATAGCTTTCCTTATCTAATTGCTGCATACTGAATGGCAGTTGCCAGAAAATATCTACATGCTTTTTTTTGTTGGAATAAGAGCAGAAAAAATGCAAAAAACAAAAACAAAACCCCAACAACCCAGTCTTTAATCAAGAGGGTTACAACTTCGCTTGAGGGCTGGTATTACAGAGCAGGTTGGATTTACATTTTTTGTTGATCATGGGATGGGGGGAGGATATGTTTATCAAACATAGTTAAATAAAAGGGAAAGTAATATGCAAAAAGCCTTAGGTTAGGTGCCTGGTGATTCATACAGGGTAAAATATCATAGAATCTTACGTTTAGTGCTCAAAGGAACCTTACATCCATTTAGCAGATGAGGAAAGTGAGACAGAAAGGTTAAGAAGACTTGGTAAAAATCATGTAACACCTGGGGCAAGCAGCCTTTGGACTCTGTTCTTAGACTCTACGTCTCTTTGAAGAGAAAGTAATATTTATTTGTTAACTTACTCAAATTAAAGCTAAAATTTTCAGTTAAAAACCCAGTAAATAATATATATATATATATATATAATATATATACATACATCAGTATGTATGTATATATCTATATCTATATATCTATATCTATCTATCTATCTATCTATCTATCTATCTATCTATCTATCTATCTATTTATATATTCCCATATGTTATTCTGGGTACAGAGTCTGGCATATGAGTTCAAATTCATCTTCAGTCATTTGCTAGCTGGATCCTGGGCAAATCATCTAACTGTCTCAGTTTCCTACCTCTAAAATATACTCAACTAGGAAATAACAAATCCTTCCAATATCTTTGTGAAGGAAACCCCTAAAGGGATAATGAAGACTACTGAAAAACAAGCAAACAACAAAACTGAAGATGTATTGCAGTAGCAATTTGACACTAAAGGATTATTCACAAATCAACTGACCCAAATGAGAATACTTCTAACACTTAGGTATTGAAATAGGAGTATTTAGATATAGTATTTCATCTGTATTCTTTGATGAGTATAATTTACTTTAGATTCCTAGACAGATCTGTTCCATTTAATAAGAATTTGTTGATTTTCTGTATTCATCTACAAATGATCTTTAGATTTTCTGACATGCTAAGTTGTCTGAAGGTTGATTTTCCACTTAAATTACTTTTCTCTAAGATCTTTTTTCTTAATCTTGGAAGGTATTGTAGATAACACATATTGCCATCGAAAGCTACATAGTAATAAAATTTTCAACAACTGGTCATTCAATTTTCTTGAAAATCTTTTATGAAGAAAAATTCACTATTTCCTGAAGTGATTCATTCCACTTTGGGAAAGTATTAAAAGTTGGTAACTTCTGTCAGTTTTTTCCCATATTTTATAATGAACTTGTTCCCTAAATGGATATTGCTCTTGGATGTCATGTTTTTCTTCTTTACAAAGAACATCAGGTTTTTTGGAAAGTGAGATTATCTTCAAATTTTTTTTATCCTCTTCATTGGGATATCCACTTTGTTAACTGCAAAGAAAGCCATAATAGTTAATGATTTTATTATCAATTTCTTAATTTTTCTTTAAAAGATCAAGTTGGAAAGTTTAGAGCAATGGTAAAACTGAGAGAAAAGATGCCTTGTTTTATATATGTTGATTTTGATATGTATATGTTATTGTGAACCAGAGAAACTGACCAAACTAGTAACAATATAGATCTTGAATCCAAAGGAAAGAATAGATTCAAGTATATTGAAATTGAGTTATCGATAATTGTTAGAAATCCCATACACAGATCAAACTAAACATATTTAAAATAAATCATCTTCTATCTCAGCCTTACCCATTCTCTAAATTTTCTGATTTATGTTGAGGCACCAAAAAGTTGTCCTTGTCATTGTGTTATGTATCTCTCCCTTCCTAGCAGATATAACCAATTATGATATTTTTCTTAATCTTGGAAATTTTACTCCACATTGTCTGTTCTTTCTGTCCCTTTCGCTTTAAAACAACTTTTAAATTTTATTTCTAAATTGTGAAATAAACAAGCATTTCCATAAGTAGAATAATAAAAAAAATTTGCACATGAGAATTACAACTTTATTTTGCTAAATCACTCTTCCTTTTGAGTATATGATAAAGTTATCATATAAATTTATTTTTTTCTTTCTCTTTCTTTCTCCTCAATCCCTTCTCTAGAGATGGCTAGCATTAGACCCAAAAAAGACATGATGGATTATATGGATTATTTTGATTAATATTGTTGAAATTTTAAAAAGATTTTGCGCAAACAAAACCATTGCAGCTAAAATGAAAAGGTAAACAGGAATCTGGGAAAGGTTTTTAAAAGAAATTTTCTCTGATAAAAATCTCATTGCTCAGATATATATGGAACTGAATCAAATTTCTAAAAATAAGAGCCTACCCCAAATGATATATGTTCAAAGGAAAGAAACAAGGTGTTTTTAGAAGAGCTCAAAGATGTCTGTATTCATATAAAATGGTCCATAACTTTTCATTAGAGAAATGCAAAATAAATCAACTCTGAGCTACAACATTATCCCTATCATATAGTTTTACATGACAGAAAATGAAAATGATAAATCCTGGAGAGAATGTGGAACAAAATGTTGAACTGATCCAACCATTCTGAAGAACAATTTGGAAAGGGTTGTAAAAGTGCATGCCCTTTGACCAAGAAAGACCACTTCTAGGTCCATATCTCAAAGATATCAAAGGAAAAGTAGCTATATGTACAAAAATATTAATAACAACTCTTCACAGTAGAAAGAATTGGAAAATTGAGCGATGCTTATCAATAGGAAGATTTCTGAATAAGTTGTACATGATTTTGATGTAATATCATTGTGCTATAAATGAAAAGGACATGAAGATCTATATAAATTGATGCTGAAAAAAATGAACAAAGTCAGATTATTGTACCAAGTATCAGCAATATTATAATGATCATTAGCTGTAAAAGGCTTTGCTATTCTAATCAATATATTAATCTAAGACAATTTAAAAAACTCACAAAAATGCTAAATACTATCACATTGAGAACTGATGAAATTTGAGTGTAATTTTTTCATTTTATTTTTCTTGCAACACGATTAATATAAAAATATATTTTACTTGAGTTCAAATTTATAATTAATATCATATTATTTGTCTTCTCAATAAATGGAGGAGGGACTAATGAAGGAAGAACTTTGAACTCAAAATTGAATAATTTTTAAGAATACAAAAATAATAAATTTAAAAAGCTAGAAAAGATAACTTCAAAGTCTGCTTTGTAAATATGTTATTTTTCCCTTATTATATTGCAAGCTCCATGAAGATGGAACATTTCCTATTCATCTTTGCATCTTCTGCAATCCTAGTACAAGACTTAAATATAGTTGTCTTCAATGAATATTCATTGAATGACTGAATGGGGAGAGCTTTGAGTGAATTCAAGTTCATTTAAAATCATTACTTGAGATCCAACAAACTTACAAAGTGAGAACTATTTCAATTGCCTTGCCTCTTTTGAAATTCAAAGTTCACAAAGCTGACTTTACTTCTAATGGTTTCATTGTTTTGTTTATATTATCTATCACAAATCAGAAGCAACCTTGTACCAACCAAAGAAGAAAAATCTCTCAAAAGTGTATTGACAATACTGAAATAAAAAAAAATCTGATGGCATCTATAGTTTCTAATATGATTTAGCATTAATGAGATTCCATTTGTTAAATAAAAATTGCATATGAACATATAAAAAGAATGTAAAAGAAAGTATTGTCATTAAATACTGAATATTGTATATCTTAGACTGAAACTGATGAACAAAATTCAGATCTAATTTTTTCTGTTTTTATCTGAATACTTCAAAAAAACATACAAATATAATTAGATGAAATACAAATATACTAGATGAAATCATTTTTATATTTGGTGAGCTTGCTTTCTGAGACTAAGTGAAGGACTAGGGAATGATTTGTTTGTTTTCTTGTCTGTAAATATGCACAAAGATTTTTAGGTAAAAAGTAGTAAATGTATTACCTACATTTGTCATTGGGGTGGAAAGTCACTGAAGTTCTTTAATCATCTTATTTAGTGACAATCACTTTTGTTAAAGTAATTTGACTGAGAAAAAGAGCTGAGAAGATATTTACTATATATCCTATATAAATATAAATATAGATATATATATATATATATATATATATATATATATATATATATGTATAACATCTCTTCCTGGTAAAGATTAGAATCAGAATGAAATGTGTAATATTCTATGTATGTCACCAAGGGTCAAATATTTCATTGTACAAATTGGCCCTTCACTGAAAGGATCTCAATTTTTAATGCTCACATTCAAATGATTACTTTCTTCAGTTAACAAATTCTGGGAATTTAAAAATATTTCTTGCACTTACCAGAACATACTGATGTTAGAAACAATGCTGAGCTAAGTTTAACCCTTTGGACTTTAGCTTTGCAAAAATGATATTAAAACTTAGTTTTTCATGCCTTATTTTAATTCCTTCATTCATTCAAGATGCTTTTATTGTGCACCTACTCTATATATGGTATTGGGTCAAACCCTAGAAGAGATACAAAGGTAAATAAAAATAGGTAGGGGGTTTGGAAATGCATACATGCACATAGGCTAACATGTATAAACACACATGCACATGCAATTCATATTTATGCTCAGAAGAGGTATATCTATATAAACAGACATATGTACATGAATACATATTTAAATTTTTATATATGCATATATTATACAATATACATATGAATGTGAATGTGTCATATCTTTAGATTTGTACCTTAGCCATATTTGCATATATATATATATATATATATACATATATATATGCCTTCATCCTCCATATGCTTGAATATGTAGACATACATATGTATGTCTACATATTTATATCTTTACACATACACATAAAAATGTAACAATAAATTCACATACAATGACCTTGTTCCCTTCATTTGACTTGTGTTGAAGTTGATAATTTTTTGCATGTAAATGTAGAAAGAACCTTGGAGTTCAGAATCAGATCTTTCATTGTGGCTTGATGAAAGGGTAACCACTGAGATGATTTACAAAATGTGTGGGTTGGACATCAGAAATTAAGTAGGAGTTACAAGAAATTTTTAGTATATATTCATATATATATATATGTATATTATCTACAATATATATGATATAATATTATATGCATGTATCAGGAATTAGAAAACTATCTGTTATATGGTAAACTGCAATTCATTTCTAGACACAGAATCTTCAAAAGTTAAAATAAATGCCTGTGGATTCAATTTAGCTGCCTGACTTTCATATATTCCAAAAGTTTTAGCCCCTGGAGGTGAAGGCTCTTGTTGAATATAGCCTACACTCTTGGAACAGTCAGAGCTTTTTCTCTTTTAGGTGAGAAGATCAGCTCATGGATTTTTCCCTCAAGTCTAATTGTAGGCCTTAAGGGCCTACTTTCCTAAAACAGTTTAAGCTTAAGTCTCTAGTCTTAAATCCAAATGAGAAATTATAGAGCCTTCCTCTTAATCTGACAGGTTAACTCAGATGGAAACATAAGCCACATACTCAGTGGATTCATGCCAGTCTATGACCCCAAGATTAGCAGAACCTCAATTATGAGAGATTCATCCTATGTGAGACAATCAAGAAGCAGCCAAGAAAGGAGAAAGATAATATCATCAAATAGACTCTGGAGGGTCTTATAAGAAATCGCTTTGCCATCTACGAATATGTGTATTGATCCTTTGTATGTGTTCCCTATTATTCCCTCCATGTTTCTGAGTTGTGTCTACTTTTTTTTTTATTGTTGAGTATGTTTTTATAAAAGAGTGTGCACTGAGTTTATATTGAAAATAACCCATTAATATAGTAGGATTAAGGGGCATATACAAATCCTTTCAGTTTATGTCTGATGCAACTTCTCCATGTGGATGATGTATCCTCCAAAAATTGTGATGAAATGTTTAAGTGCCTCCAGTTCCATGGAGCATGCATAGAAGGTCTGTAAATGGCTCTCATTTGCTAGTTCTGAATAGTCTTTTTCAATTGAGTGCACAGTCAGAATTATAGATATCTTCAAAAAGTCTGGAATCAGCTTCAACTGCTTCTTTGCTTCATTGATTTTCAACAGGAGTTAGATGAAACAGTGTTGAGAGAACATGAGGTAAGGAGGAATGCAAGAATAAGAATAAGAATAAGAGCACCCTTAATCCTTTTCCATTTTTGTTTGTTCTTTTCCATTCTAGGTAAAGAGAATGAATTCAGAGAACAAGTTACAGGAATTATCAAGAGAGAATCCAATCTAGATGCAGCCAGATGAGCATGAATTCTGGAGGAGCAAGAATCCATTTTCATACTTCATCCTTAAGACTTCAAACCAAGGATTATCTGAAAATTATCATGCATCTGGACATAAACTCAGGATCAGTGCTATGTTGGAAATGAGATAAATTATGAATATCCTCTTTAAGAAACCAAAGTAAGGATGGTGTGAATATACCCAGATTTATTGGAGGGAAATGTTTATATCTTATTGCTATATGTCTGACATAAATATTTCTTTGTAAAAGCTACCCAATGTTAAGTAGTTAAATGGAACTGGAACTCTAGTAACTGAACTCTAATACAAGAGGGTAGAAAATGGGATCATTCCAAAGGCAATTGTAAAAGATTATTCTTGAAAACCTCATATAAATTCGCATATATATTCCTCACATATAAACCCTCATAGAATATCCTAGACTATGAGGGCAACAAAGCCAGCCTTGGTTTTGGAGAGAGAGCCAGAATCTCTATTTCTAATTTTCCATTAGTTGTTTAAAATTATTTGATCATGCAGTTTTTTACCCATCTATGCTTTGAACCAGCTGGTTAGTAAGAGTATATAGGGGTGGGGAGATAGGTATTCCTGAGTTGTGGTTTTGTATGAATACAAACCTACAAAATAACTTAAATTTGGGATAGTTTTTTCTGGAGGACAACATGTGAAACCTAGTATCGCATTATTGACTGAATGATATGAAAATGTTCAGATAAGGAAAATCAACAATAAATTCTTTATACTATTTTGATTCTTCATTTATGACATTTAAAAAATATCATTTTGAAATAAACAAAAATTTTAGATTGTCAAGTCTCCAATGCTTCTTCGGAGTTCTATAGGTATTTAAATTTTTTATCTGGTGAACCATTTTTTTTCCCCTTTAAAAACCAATCCATCTTACAAGAAATTGGTATTCTTACAAAAGGAAACTGAAATCTTACAATTCTTACAGTAGGAAACTCACAATTTAAAAAATGAAAAAGATGGGTTTGAGTCTCAATTCTAGGTAGGCAAATTTTATGGAATATTTGATTATTTCTACTTCCAGTAGTAATATAAATGCAAATAGAAATAGATACCATTATGGAAGATTCTTTAAGAACTATAAAATGGTCTTTGAAATAAATGCTTTAAGTCCACTCATTAAATATTGTTATCACTCAGAAAGCTGCAGAGGCATGATTTTGTGAAGAAGTTTTAAACCTACTACATGGGAGAATTAGAAATGATTCTCTCTGGAGTTTATTTATTCTTGTCATTCAGAAATTCACCTTACAAATGTTTTTGACAATTCATTTTCTTTTACAGAGTAGGAAACTGTCCTATGAAAATTTTAGCCTCTTTTCTAAAGAATATTTTGAATTGTTAAAAGTGAATACATTTCTGAACACTTTCAGTAAAAGTTATCTCACTTCAATTTTCCTTATTTCCTTGCCATGCTAAGCATTATATTTTCTTTAAAATAATAAAGTGATTTATTAAAGACAAACCAATCTGTTGAGATATATACAATTTCATGATATCCTCTCCATGTGAAAAACCTTAATCATTTTAAAAATTACATATTTTAGAGTGAGAAAAAACTCCTAAACAAAATATTTCCATAGTTTTATAATATAGCAATAACCAAACTGATTTGAAAAAAATGCTTGTTGTTTGAAAAAGTATAACTTATACTTTTAGCATTAAATTCATATTTGTGGTGCATCCAAGAGTTCTTTTGGTTAGATTAATTTGCCTCTCCTGAGTTCACAAATATTTCTAGAGATTTTGAATTGAAATTGAAGCAGCTCATATGTCTAAACTTGGCTAACCTTATTTCAGAAATTATTTAGTCTAATCCTTTATCTTTGGGTACCATGAGAGCACAGAAATAGCATAAGACTGCTGTTAAAACACCTAAGTTATAGCTTACTTCTGGTTGTATAAATTTTGGCAATGTCACTCTTTTACTCTTTAACTCACCTTTATAGTGGGAATTCACTTCATAGGGTTATTGTGAAAATGAATTGAAATTAGATATGACAAGGCATTTTAAAATTGCAAAGTGCTATTCAAATGTAAACTTGTTGCTCACCTCCTGAGAACTGATATACATAACATGAAAAATGAAACTTATATTTTTGAGCATATCCAATATGGAAATTTATTTTGCCAAACTATGCATATTTTATGTAAGTTTTCTTTTTCTATCTTTTAAAAAAATGCTCAATTGGGATAAAACAATGGAATGAAGAAAATAAATGCTTGTGAAATAGGTTTTATATATATGTGAATATTTATATTAACTCATATGAATTTTATATTCATATATAATCCATCCATATAAATATTTCATGCAGAATTTTCAAATATGCACATCAATATACAAATACATATTTATATGCATATATATGTTTATACACGTACCTGTATATGTGTTTGCATGCATACATATACTTTCTGTTTAGCTATTATAGGATTGTTTTTTCTTCAGAAAATTCAAGTGGATAGATAGTAAGTCGTCTCTCTTCTTCCTTTATCCCTTTTCCATTTGAAGAGATGTCTAAAATGATGCCAAAAACAGAGGATCAGTGTAAAATTTTTAAAAATCAAACAGGAAAAAAGAAGGAAGTTTAAAAGGAAGCAAAAATGAGTAAAACACTTGAAAGTAATTTGATTCATTTATTAAATACCTTTTTTAAAAAAACAGCACATAATTAGAAAGGGAGATGTTTATGTGATCCTTTTTGGATGTTCTGTTATATACATAGAAATGCTTTCTTTTGTTTTAGTTTAATCATGTTATGCATGTTTTTTTTAAATTGAGGAGTTTAGTACTCAAATACTAGGAAAATACTAATATTTTACCTCATAGTAGTTATTTGAAAAGGCACTCAAAGCAAAGAAAAACATCCAAAGCTAATTTTCAAAATATTATATATGCCAATATTGTCTACCCATAGAAGTTTACTGGTTCTATCCTGAAATGGTACTTAACAGTTATCATGATAAAAGGTGATACACATGTATGCTATCAAAAGACAAATGTCTTCCCCAATTGATAAATGATTGAAGGATATGAATAAGCAGTTTTTAAATGAAGAAAACAAAGTTAGCTATAGACATACAAAATGTTCTAAATCTCTATTGAATGGAGAAATTAAAATTAAAATAATTATGATGTTATCATCTCACACCATTTTTCATGTGAAATTTCAGACTTTTGATTTTTATTTATCTTATTAGAAGTGATTTACTATAATATTTCTGGTTGTTGATAGTTTACATTTCTTTTGAGAGGAATAATTTTTGGTATCATACATTAGTCTTAATTCCTTAAGGATCTTGGAGTTAGAAAGAAATGTTTAACAATGAATAATGTGGAAAAATTGTAATACTAATGCATTGCTGGAAGATTTATCAGCTGTTCCAAACATTCTGAAGAGCAATTTGGAACTATTCTCAAAGGGCTATAAAATGGTGCACACAATGCAATATCTGAAAGAGATCATAACAAAGGAAAAAGAACCCACATGTTTGAACATATATATAAATATATAAATAAATAAATATATATATATATATGTCATCTTTTTGTGGTTGCAAAGAATTGGAAATTGAGGAGATTCCCAATCAATTGGAGAACGTCCTTTGATTTTGGAGAGGACCATGACATCGGGGAGGCGATGCTAGGACAAGCATATGAATTGGATTTGAGTGAAGGGGAGCTGTGTTAAGTCACAAGACTCACTTTCTTCTCCAAGGCCACCTGGAGTCCAGTGACCACATAAAAAATCAGGATGACTGGAGAGAGCCCTGGATGCCAGGTATTCATGGTTAAGTGACTTGCCCATGGTCACACAGCAAGTATCTGAGACTGGATTTGAGCTCCCATCCTCCTAAATCCAAAGTCAGTGCCCTATCCACTGTGCCACCTTGCTGCCAACAAATGATTTATGAAGGTAATGAATTATTATTCTTCTATAAGAAATGGTGAATAGACAGATTTCATAAAAAATCCTGAGTTGATGCTGAGTGAAATGAGCAGAAACAGGAGAACACTCTATACACAATTGTTCAATGATTAACTATGAAAGACTTAGTTCTTCTCAGCACATGATTCGAGATAATTCCAACAAACTTGCAATAGAAAATGCTAACCAGAAAAAGAACTATGGCATCTGAATACAGATAAAGCCTTGCTATTTTCACTTTTTTTATTATATGATTTTTTCTTTATCATGATTTTTCCCTTTTGTTCTTTTTCTTTTTTCACAATATGACTAATGCGGAAATATATTTAACTTGATTGTATATAAATAACCTCTATTAGATTGCTTGCTGTTTGATGGGGGAAATGGAAAGGAAGGGGAGAGAAAAATCTGGAACTCAAAATCAAACAAAAAATGAATGTTGAAAACTATCATTGCATGTAATTGGGAAAATTAAATACTATTAAGAAAAACTGTATCTCAAATACATTGACCTTTTTGTGATAATAAATGACTATAATCTCTATCCAATGTTAAAAAAACAAAAAATAATTATCCTTTCTAGATAAAGGTGTCATTCAACATCATTGATATATTTAGTTTTTACATCATTTCTTTTTTTTAGGTTTTTTGCAAGGCAAATTTGGTTAATGGCTTGCCCAAGGCCATACAGCTAGGTAATTATTAAGTGTCTGAGACTGGATTTGAACCCAGGTACTCCTGACTCCAGGGCTGTTGCTTTATCCATTGCACCACCTAGACACCCCTTTACATCATTTCAAAAGAAAAGTACATGGTAGTTACTCTGATAATATAATTAGAAATTTCTTTACACAGTGTCTGAACTGATCCACAACTCCACAGCAGTGTGTCTATTTTGCAAACCTCTTTCAAATTTAATTTTTCCTCTTTTCTGTTATCTCTGCCATTTTCATGTGAAATTTAAGAGTTTTGATTTTTATTTCTCTTATTAGAAGTGATTTACCATAATATTTCAGCTTGTTGTTAATAGTTTGCGTTTCTTTTGAGAGGAATAATTTTTGGTATTATGCATTAGTCTTAATTCCTTAAGGATCTTGGGGTTAGAAAGAAATGTTTAAATAAAGAAAAAAAAAGAAAAAAGAAAGAAATGCTTAACAATTAATGAGACTGTATCTACTTTTTGAAAAAAATCATGGTCTAAATAGGGAATGTTTTGACATAGATATTTGTAAATGTTTTCATCTTTATGTGTTTTTTATGGGTGAAATGATATCATCTATTGAATCTTTAAAAATATACTTTTTTAAAACTTGACAACCATTCTTCTGATCTTTTAATTTTTTTCCCCCAAATGAAAAGTTAAAGTGGGTTTGAATCTATTTGCTAAAAATAAAATTGCAGCAATTTTGAAGTCGTAGTTTTCAGGAGTAACTAATTAGCATTAGGGAAGATGAAAATTTGCTAGCCAAATTTCAACAGAAGACTTTGCATAACTGATTGAGAGGAATTAAAAATTGTATAACAAGAATTTATCAAGAGTTCTACCAATTTCTTTTGGAGCTATACAGTTTTAATGAGGTATTTTTTTCATGTTGACAACCATCAAAACCTAGTATCAAAATAAATAGACTTATATAGAAGCAAGTAAATGTAAACACTTCATATATGAATATACACATATCAATATTAGTGATTGGCATAAGCATTCAAAATAATTTAAGCAGCAAGACATATTTTACTTTAACCAGTTTCATGAATGTTTTTCTAAATTATTTAAAAGTCTTTCCTGTCTTTAGAGTTGGGTGGCAGAGAGTCAAGCCAACAATTATTTTTTTCATCATCTACTATACTTGCCAAGTACCTTGCTAAACACCAGGATTACAAATATATGGAAAAAATATTCTTTACCCATGAGGGACTCACAGTGCGATGGAGAACATTAGAAAACACAAAATTAGGAGTAATAATATCTGGGATTTAGCCCTAGCTTTGCCACTGACTAGATAATTGCCATTAATGCTCAACATGTCACTTTACTGCTATAGGTCACAGCTTCTTAATCTGTAAAATGAAGAGTTTGGCTTAGATGCTTTTCTTGATCTCTTTTAAATCTCATGTTCTGTGCATCCAGGTCTGAGAGTAATTCAGACTTTTTTTTAATGACCCAGAATCTTAATATTTTTGCCTCTACATTAAGATTGGTGATCCTAAATTTTCATTTTTCACCAATGACTGTCACACAATGACTGTCTCAATGCTCCTGTTAGAATAACTTCGTAATCAATTTCTAATCAGTTTTCTTTGGAAGTAATGAAGTAAAAATAGGCAGCAAAGTTGGCTAAATTAGTAATCTTCACTTGTAGAATTGGGTTTGAATAGGGAGCCATTGCAACTTCCCAGGGCTTGTGTTTATTACCTGTCCCAGGGATTGTGCCTAGAACTCCATATCACGGTTATGAAATACTCTGCAGGTAAATACCACTCATATTGTCCTGGGCTATAGCTAACTTCTCCTCCCTTATGCTTTGCTTTCCTTTTACAGAAGGAGATATAACATCTTGTTGTGAAAATAAAAATTATCTCTACTTAATTGCTACAAGGAACTATTTGAGCGGCTAAAAAATACTGGGAATAGAGACATATGAAAAGAGAAACTTCAGGCAGTCAGTAGAGAAATTTTTGCGTGGTTCAAACTCATACTGCAGACTGAACAACTTATATATGAGGATGTGGATGGGAAGCCAGGTCTATTATTTTTCCTGACCTCCAAGGCTTGAAATTCTATAGAAAAGTGAGAGTGAATCTCCTTTAGATGAATCATTCTTTCTAACTCTGGTTTGAACTGTGATCTTATCTTAGTCACAAAGGAAGACTTTGTAAAATGTAAAATATAATGTAAAATGATCATATCACATCCCCCAAAATATTCATATAAAATAATTAATTATAGTTTTAAGTAAGCTTTCTGTCTCTAATGTACCTGAAATTCAATAGTAGAATAGTATACAATATAAACTGGAAAACAGCAAGTAACCTGTACTTGACCTTTGAGAAGAGTTGTGGCTGGTGTGAGGAAGATGAGATGTAAGAGGAAGAAGGTTTATTGCGGAAGGAGCATCTCCTTCCATGAGAACATGGGGGAGGGGGTGTTCTCACTAATGCTACTTTCACTAAAAGTAAGACTAACACTACTGCCTTCATTTATTTTTCTTTTTTAGAACACTTTCATAAGCCCCTGCACTGGAGTCAGAAGACTCTGAGTTCAAATCTGACCTCAGACACTTAATACTTACTTAGCTGGGAAAGTCACCTTGGGCAAGTCACTTAACCTCATTGCCTTGCCATAAAGCAAACATAAATAAAATGCAAAACTGAAAAATAATTTTAAAAAATAGAATAACTTTCATGCTTTGACTCACTGATTTTTTTTCTTTATGTTAACTTCTGAGTGAATTGGAGAAGGGAGGTCCTTGAAATAAGTAAAACAATAAGAGTCCAAGTAAGAGGAAATGAGGGCATGCGCAAAGGGGATTGATTGTGAATAGTGAGAAGGGGCTGTCCATGGTGATCATGTTGAAGTAAAAATGGGCAATATGGGTTGAGTGAGGTTTTTTGTTTGACATTTGAAAGCAACCTCCCCCCAAAAAATAGCACTAGTTGAGTGTCATCCCTTTGTGAGCCATTGAAGTCCCAACATGGTGTCTATACTGTGAATTTTTTTTCATCTTGCAAGACAAATTTTGTGAACAACTTGTCCTTGTCCAGAGAAGTATACATAAACCCTGTTACTTTAAACCAAGGTTCTACTGTACAAGCTTATTCAGAAATCTTTATGGAAATAAGCAAAGATCTTCCAACCTTTGTGATCTTGCATTCTGCTGACTCCTCTTTTCCACTTAGACTTTTGGCAATATAAAGACAGTCTTCTTCCTATTCTTTGAAAAGGAGGGTTTATTTTAAAATTATATCTATTGGTATCACCCACAATCCTCATTTTATTTAACTATCCTCATCTCTCTCCCATATAAATATTATGCCCTACTGCTAGGTGGCACATTGGATAGAACACTGGCTTTAGAGTCAGGAGTATCTGAGTTCATATCTGGCCTCAGATACTTAATAATTGCTTAGCTGTGTGACCTTGGGCAAGTCACAACTGCATTGACTTAAATAAAAAAAAAACAATAAAAAGATATTATATGAATATTATTCCCTAAAGAGAGATAAAATTTAGAAATCTGGATAAAAAAAAATTCCCTTATACATAGGAACTCAAAAATCCTATATCATCCTTTGATTATGAATTTGCTAGGTTTTTAGCAAAATATAATGAAAGAGAAACTGGACTTTGATGATTTTTTTCCTGAACAGATTTACTAAATTAGGGGTCAAAATTGTAAACAATTTGGAACATATCCAAAAAAACACAGCTTTCTCTTTCTTGTTGGTTTTTAGTTTATAAAGTTTTGCTGCTTTGTCTGATCTCAAAATGGAAGTTGCCCCAGAGAAATTAAGTTATAGCTCTGAAATTGAAAAGTAAACAATCTTAAGATCTGAAAAAACACTACAAAGCTTGACTTTGTCACTTGATTTGAATTGAGACTCTGAAAATAAAAAAAATAAATTACAAAAAAAAGTAAACCAGGTATTTCCAATATGTGTTAGATTTCAGCCTTGAGAGCTTAGGTTGGCTAATTTTTCCCAATTGTCTGACATTATAACTATGGAGTCCTGTAATATTTAGATTAGGGAAGTTGCTTTTCTAGGTCCCTCTTTCTAAACTGTATAATGAAGGGTTTGAACTATATGACCTCTTTAAGTTCTAAAGATGATATTATGTTCAATCATCAAATTAATATTAACACAGATTAAAAAAAATGAGACAGTGTGATGTAATGAAAAGGATGGGCTTCAATTCATGAGAGAACTAGATTCTTTGTTTAATGCTTGTTAGCCCAGACAGGTGTCCTATCTGTGCCTTAAGTTTCCTTACTTGTAGCTTGTAGTGCCCACTTTACAGAATTATGAGAAATGAAAAAAATGAAATGAATTGTCTTCTGTGAAAATGCCAGGTATAGGGGTGGCTAGGTTGCACAGTGGATAGAGCACCAACCCTGGAGTCAGGAGTACCTCAGTTCAAATCCGGCCTCAGACACTTAATAATTACCTAGCTGTGGGGACTTGGGCAAGCCACTTAACCCCATTGCCTTGCAAAAACTAAAAAAAAAAAGAAAAGAAAAGAAAAGAAAAGAAAAGAAAAGAAAAGAAAAGAAAAGAAAAGAAAAGAAAAGAAAAGAAAAGAAAAGAAAAGAAAAGAAAAGAAAAGAAAAGAAAATGCCAGGTATCTTATTTCTGCTTCCATTTGCTAAAGAGTTATTTTTGAAACTTACCCAGTCAGAGCCTGTAACCCCAGTCTTAGAAAACTTGCTGGTGCCTGATCCCTTATAACAGCATCCCAAATCAGGAAATAATGTCTCTCCCTTACTATGAGACAATTTCTAGAAAAGGGGTGATATTTTCAATGACTTTCAAGATTAATTTATGGATGCTGCTACCCTGATCCAGGACTTATAGAAGGCAGCTCTTCTTATGGGTTAGGAGACATTGGAAAGTATTTTTTTTTAGGTTTTTTTTTTGCAAGGCAAATGGGGTTAAGTGGCTTGCCCAAGGCCACACAGCTAGGTAATTATTAAGTGTCTGAGACCGGATTTGAACCCAGGTACTCCTGACTCCAGGGCCAGTGCTTTATCCACTATGCCGCCTAGCCGCCATGGAAAGATTTTTTTAAAAATTAAGATTCTGATTCTAAATATGAATGGACCTGGTATACTTTTAAGATCTGTAATTTTGCTTTTATTAATTTGTCCCTTTAATGTTTGGAATGTAATGTAATACAATGAATATATTTGGTATATCATGATTGAAAGGTAAGAATTGAAGCTTAGTAAGAGAAGAAAAGATGACATAAACAAAAGTTAATTGGTACAAAGAAATTCTATGCTAGAAAAGTAAACCAAATGAACACTTGCTTATATTGATGTTAATATAGAAATTCTATTTTGGAAATATTCACAGACAAACACTGCAACTTTCTTGGGTTTACATATATCTGCCTAACACTGAAAATATGTCTAGTACTTGACTCCAAAGAGGAAAAGAAAAACACTCTTTGGCGTAAACACCATATGGATTGGGATGAGCTCAAGTCAGCTCCCTTCTGTGTATAATTCTATGCCTAGAGACCTATTTAAGCCTCTTTCCTAATCCTATATTCAAAAGGTGTGGGAATATGGGATATTAAGGGAGGTCTAGCCCCTCTGATATGAGGGCTTTCCAAGTCCTTTTCAGGGCTGCTCAACCACCTTTGGTGTCACTAAACTCTCACTTATGGTGCCTAGGTTGAGTAACAACCAGGTTTCAAACTCTTGAGTTAGGGGCATGTCAAGATTTGACCCAGCAGAATGAAAGGATGAAAACCCTTCCTTCCAGTGGCCATGAAAGTAGTTGAAACAGGTTCTATGGAGTTCTCAGAGCTTGTTCAGACAGTAAAAAATGCAAAGGTCATCCAATGCATCCATGGACAAAAATTTTGACTTTTGTCCTGCTATTGGACTGCAATGACTCTGGAAGAGAGACTAAGGATGATGATTTTGTACAACTCTGCCTCACTTAAATCTAATTCATGAAAAAATCATTATATCATCCATCACATTGTGCTTTTATTGATTCTCTTCAAAAAACAAAGGACAAAAACAGCAATATTGAAAAGTATGGTCCTTTGGCCAACTAAAGAAGTCTCAGTCTATGTAGAGAATTCTCCAACCACTTGCCCAGGATATGGAAATAGCTTAGTAGGGGGAAATATAGGGAGCAACTGTGTTTAAATGCAGAAGCCGTGTTTGTTTAGAGTCACCTAAAAAATGCTGACTTACCTTCATATGCTTTGATAAAACTTAGACAAGAAAATGAACTGATAGTATGTTCTTTGTGTGAGACTACAAAATTATTTCAACCAAGTAATAAGACACTATTTTTAATTATTAGTTACTCCAGGCTTATTGATCAAAGTCTCTGACCTAGTCTGAGGCCAGTCACATTCCAATATGAGAGAGGAATGTGAGTAGACTTTGGGACAACTTTTTCCCAGCTTCTCAGAAACTTCTGGAATTGCTCTTGTTCTTCAAATTGCCATCATATCGCTGAGGTATATTTTCATTTTTCTTTATCCAAATTATTATAAATGCACTTCAAAGCAATGAATTAATGATCATCATAATAAAGTTATTTTTACAGTGGAATTATTCTAGAGCAGGATTTTTTTTCTTTTTACTGAATTGAATTGAATTTTTAATTTATATTTTATTTTATTTTTCCAATTACACGTTATGAAAGTTTTTGAACAATTATCCTCTTGCGTATTTAAAAGTTACATACTTTTCTTCCACCTTCTTTTACCATTCCCCTCCATTGAGAAGTAATTAATTTGGTAAAAGTTATATATGTACATTTGTGTTTTACATGTTTACATATTAGTCATTGTGTGAATGAGGAATTAGGACTAAGGGAAAAAGAAAGAAAAACCATGATATAGGAAGGAAAAACATAAAAGAATTTTTTTTTAAAAAATGAGCATAGTATTCATTCAGATTTGTATTTTGGGGTTGTTTTTGCTTGTTTTCCTCTGAATGTGGATGGTGCTGTCCATAGCAGATCTCCCAGAGTTGTCCTAGATCTCTTAACTGCTGAGAAGAGCTATGTCCATCACAATTGATCAACCCTCATCAGCAGCAAAATTGACCATGTACTAGGGCACAAAATCCTTATATTCAAATGCAGAAAGGCATTAATAATAAATACACATTTCTCAGATCATGATGCGATAAAAATTACATATAATAAAGGGTCAGGGAAAGACCAATAAATAATTGGAAATTAAACAGCTTTATCTTAAATAATGGGTGGATCAAACAGCAAATAATAGAAATAGTTAATAATTGTACCCACAAAAATGATAATAATGAGCCATCATACCAAAATTAATGGGATGAAACCAAGGCAGTTTTAAGGGGAAACTGCATATCTTTAAATACCTATATGAATAAAATAGAAAAAGAGGAAATTAATTAATTGGGTATGTAACTAAAAAAACTAGAAAGGGAACAAATTAAAGATCCCCAATTAAATACCAAATTAGAAATTCTGAAAATAAAGGGAGAGGTTAATGAAACTAAAAACAATAAAACCATTGATCTCATCAATAAAACTGACTTGGTTTTATGAAAAAGCCAATAAAATAGACAAACCTTTGGCTAATCTGATTTAAAAAAAAAGAAAGAAGATAACCAAATTACCAGTATCAAGAAATGAAAAGGGTGAACTAACCAACAATGAGGAAAAAATTAAAGAGATAATTCAGAGCTACTTTGCCAAACTATATCCTAAAAATTGGATAACCTGGGTGAAATGGATGAATATTTACAAAAATACAAATTACACAGATTAACAGAAGAGGAAATAAATTACTTAAATGACTCTATTTCAGAAGAAAGAAATTGAAGAAACCATCAATAAACTACCAAAGAAAAAGTCATCAGGTATAGATGGATTTACATGTGAATTCTACCAAACATTTAAGGAACAATTAATTTCAATTCCACATGAACAATTTTTAAAAATAGAAAAGGAAGGAGTTCTGCCAAACTCCTTCTATGACACCAATATGGTACTGATACTTAAACCAGGAAAAAAACAAAGCAAAGAAATCATAGACCAATCTCCCCATTGAATATTGATGCAAAAACTTTAATAAAATTTTAGCAATGAGACTACAGCAAATTATTACCAAGAAAATGTACCATAATCAGGTAGGATTTACACCAGGTGGCCATCAATGGTTCAACATTAGGAAAACACTCAACATAGTTAAACATATCAATAGCAAAACCAATAGAAATCATGATTATTTCAATAGATATGAAAAATCCTTTGATAAAATACAACATTCATTCCTATTAAAAACTCTAGAAAGTTTAGGAATAAATGGTTTTCCTTAAAATAATAAATAGTATCCATTTAAAACCATCAACAAATATTAAACTTTGAGTATTTTCAATAAAATCAGGGGCAAAACAAGGATTACCATTATCATCATCATTACTATTCAATATAGTATTAGAAATGCCAGCAGCAGTAATAAGAGAAGCAAGAAATTGAAGGAATAAGAATTGACAATGAGGAAGCAAAAGTTTCACCCTTTGCAGATGATATGATGGTATACCTAGAGAACCAAAGAAAATCATCTAAAAAAACTTCTTGGAACAATGAACAAATTCAGCAAAGTAACAGGATATAAAACAAACCCACATAAATCATCAGCATTTCTATATATGAACAACAAAGTCCAAGAGCAAGAGATAGAGAAATTCCATTTAAAATAACTATGAACAACATTAAATACTTGAAAGTCTACCTTCCAAGACAAACCCAAAAACTGTATGAACACAATTATAAAGCACTTCTCAAGCAAATAAAATCAGATCTAAAGAATTGGGAAAATGTCAAATGCTCATCCTTAGGTTGAGTTAATAAAATAAAAATGACAATTCTACCCAAATTAAAATACTTATTCAGTGCCTTAACCAATCAAACTATCAAATAACTACTTTGCAGACCTAGAAAAAATAGTAATAAAATTCTTCTGCAGCAACAAAAGGACTAGAATAGCAAGGGAACTGGTGAAAAAGAAATGTAAAGGAAGGTGGTCTAGCTCTACCAGATCTAAGACTATACCATAAAATGGCAGTCATCAAACTGCTTGGTACTGGTTAAGAAATAGAGTAATGGATCAATTATTTAGGAAAGGCTCAAAAAAAGTCACAGTAAATGACTGTAGCAATCTACCTTATGACAAACAAAAATACATCAGTTTCTGGGGTAAGAATTCACTATTTGACAAAAATTGTTGGGAAAATTGGGAAATAGTAAGGCAAAAACTAGACATAGAATCACATCTTACACCCCATTCCAAAATAAGGTCTAAATGGAAATACAATTTAAACATAAAGTGTGATACCATAGGTAAATTAATAGATCAAAAATACTCTATCTATCAGATCTGTGGAAAGGGGATAAATTTATGACCAAGCAAGAATTACAGAACATTAAAAACTGCAAAATGAATGATTTTGAATATATTAAATTAAAAATTTTTTGCGCCAATAAAATCAATGTTGTAAAAATTAGAAGGAAAGCAGAAAGTTGGGAAACAATCTTCATAACTAGGGGTTCTGATAAAAGATCTCATTTCTAAAATATATTGAGAATTACACAAATTACAAATTATACAAACCATTCCCCTATTGATAAATGACCAAAGGATATGAACAGAGTTTTTTTAATAAAGTAAAACTATATATGTATTCATATAAAAATGCTCCAAATCATTATTGATTAGAGAAATGCAAATTAAAACAACAATGATGTATCATCTTACACCTATTAGATTTACCAAGATGAAAAAAGGTGAAAATGATCAATGTTTCAGGGGTTGTGGGATGATTGGAACATTGATGCATTGCTGGCATAGTTGTGAACAGATCCAGACTTTCTGGAGAGCAATAAGGAACTATGCCCAAAGAACAATAAAACTGTTCATACTCTTAGACCCAGTAATTCCAATTCTAGGCCTATATCCAGAAGAAATTATAATAAAAGGAAAAAGTGCCACATGTACCAAAATATTCATGGCAGCTCTTTTTTGTAGTGGCAAAGAATTGGAAATTGAGTGGACGTCCACCAATTGGGGAATGGCTAAACAATTTATGGTACATGAATACCATGGAATATTATTATTCTATAAGAAACCATAAATGGTAGGACTCTAGAGAAACATTGAATGATTTACGGGTTCTTATGTAGGGTGAAGGGAGTAGAATCAAGAGAACAATGTACACATCAGCAACAACATTGTGAAATGAACAGCCTTGATGGAAGCAGCTCCTCTCTGCAGTTCAGAGAACTAGGACAACTGTTATTTGACTGGCTATGGACTTTATCATCCCCATCCAGATGAAGAAAAACAAACCAAAACAAAACACACACACACACACACACACACACACACACACACACACGTGAATGTGAGGAAGACTTCATAGAAATTACCTTTTATGTATCTCTTTCCCTTAATCCTAATTCCTCATACTGAAAAATTACTAATTTGTAAACCTGCTCATCAAAATATGTATATACAATGCTAACCTGAGGGGAGGGACTGTGAAGGGAAGTAGAAGGAAATTTTGTGACTTAAAAATATACATGTGCAAAAAAATAAAAAAATAAAAATATACATGTGCATATGGATGAAAATAAATAAATAAATTTAAAATAAAAAATAATTGATCAACTCACAATGTTCTTGTTATAATGTACAATATTCTCTTGGATCTCCTCCCTTTACTCATGTAATTATTTCCATGCTTATCTAAAGTCTATGTTTTTGTTTTGTTTTGTTTTGTTTTGTTTAGGTTTTTGCAAGGCAAATGGGGTTAAGTGGTTTGCCCAAGGCCACACAGCTAGGTAATTATTTTAGTCTCTGAGAACAGATTTGAACCCAGGTGCTCCTGACTCCAGGGCTGGTGCTTTATCCACTACACCACCTAGCCACCCCAAGTCTATGTTTTTTTTTAAAGAACAATATTTCTCCATAATATTCATATACTATAACTTGTTCAGCAATTCCTTAATTGATGGTCATCCCTTCAATTTTCAATTCTTTGACATTAAAAAAGAGCTACTATAAATAATTTTGAACATGTGAGACTTTTCCCATTTCTTTATGATTTCTTTTTTATTGCTGGGACAAAGGGTATGATCACATTTATTACTCTTTGGGCATAATTCCAAACTGCTGGATTAGTTCACAATTTCAACTGTGCATTAATGCCCCAATTTTTCCATAACCTCTCCAAGATTGATCATTTTCCCTTTTTGTCAATTTAGACAATTTGAAAGGTGTGAGGTGGTACCTCATAGTTTTTTAATTTGCATTTCTCTAATCAATAATGATCTGGAGCGTTTTTTCACATGATCTTATATAGCTTTAATTTCGTCATTTGAAAGCTACCTGTTCATATCTTTGACCAATTATCAATTGGGGAATAAATGTAAACTCATAAATTTTATTCAATTCTCTATATATTTTAGAAATTTATAGAATTCTATCTCTGTATTTTTGAAATGAGAACCCATAGCTGTGAAAGTTGTTTCCCAGTTTTCTGTTTTCCTTCTAATTTTTATTTTTATTTATTTATATTTATTTCATTTTTATTTGTGCAAAACCTTTTTAATTTAATATGGTTAAAAATCATCCAATTTTCAATTTTTAATGTACTCTATTTCTTGTTTGGTCATAATTTATCCCCTTTCCATAGATCTGATAGATAATTTCCTGATCTGTTAATTTGTCTATGGGATAGCTCATTATATCTAAATCCTGTATTCATTTTGACCTTATTTTAACATAGGATGTGAGATGTGGGTCTATGGCTAGTTTTTGCCATATCATTTTCCAATTTTCCCAGCAGTTTTTGTTGAATAATGAGTTCTTATCCCAGAAGTTAATGTCCTTTGGTGCATGAAACAGTACTTTACTATGATATTTTACTAATGTTTCTTTTGAACCTAGTCTAATCTACTGATCCATTACTCTTAACTTTTCTTAACTAATACCAGATAGTTTTGATGACTGCTACCTTATAGTAAAGTCTTAGATCTGATCCTGCTAGGTCACCTTCCTTTGCATTCTTTTTTCATCAATTCCCCTAATATTCTTGACCTTTTTATACTCCAGATGAATTTTGTTACTATTTTCCCCAGCTCTTTTGAATCATTTTTGGTAGCTTGATTAGCATGGCATTTTTATATTACTCAGCCTATCCATGTACAATTGATGGTGTTCCAATTGTTTAAATCTGACTTTATTTGTATGAAAAGTATTTTGTAATTCTGTTCCTACAATTTCTTGCTTTGTCTTGAGAGGTAGATTCCCAAGTATTTTGTGTTGTTTACAATTACTATAAATATAATTTCTCTTACTATCTTTTGCTACTGGGCTTTGTTGTTCACATATGGAAATGCTGATAATTTATGTGAGCTTATTTTATATTCTTCTGCTTTGCTGATGTTTAATTGTTTCAAGTAGTTTTTTTAGTTGATTTTCTAGGATTTTCTAAGTTTACCATCATTTCATCTACAAAGAGTCAAAAGTGTTCCTCCTCTTTGCCAATTCTAATTCCTTCAATTTCTTTATCTTCTCATTTCTAAAGTTAACATTTCTAATAGTAGGTGTTTATAATGGGCATCCTTGTTTGAACCCTGATCTTAATGGAAATGCTCCTAGTTTATTCCTATTACATATAATGTTTGTTAATGATTTTAGATAGATACTGCTGATTATTTTAAGCAAAATTCCATTTTTTCCTGCACTGTCTAGAGTTTTAACAGGCATGAATATGAATAGGTTTCAGGGAGTCTATGAACTTCAAGTGAAAAAAATGCTCTTAATTTCCACTCACCTTTAACTGAAATTTAGCTTTTCCTTTAATTATAAATTTAAAAAACCAGATATTATCATGAGAAGGGATTCATATATTTCATCACTTAATCAGAGGAGTCTATGACCCAAAAAAGGATGTTAAGAACCCCTTCCCTGAAAGGATTAATAAAGTTTCAGAGATACTTAGTTTTTTTTTAATACAGAAAGTAATCTATATAATAAGTACCTTTTCAATTATAGGCACTTGTGTAAGTCTATTTTTTTCTTAATGTGCTTATTTAAAAATATTTTTCTATCCTTTTAGCTCCCTCATGTGTGTTTATTTAAGTTTTACTAATTAAAATGAACATTTTTATAAGCAAAGTGGAACAGAAAAAGAAGATTTTACATGAAATTGAAAAGCTCTATTATGCATGACTTACTTTTTTTCTAAGTACATAATAAATTTCGTATGTAACTTTCTTTTTAAAAAAATTTTTTTTTAGGTTTTTACATGGCAATGGGGTTAAGTAGCTTGCCCAAGGCCACACAGCTAGGTAATTATTAAATGTCTGAGGTCAGATTTGAACTCAGGGACTTCTGACTGCAGGGCTGGTGCTATCTCCACTGCACCACCTAGCTGCCCCCATATGTACTTTCAAAGCTATTCTACTTGCCTCATTCTTTTATGACCTTACTTCTGTTCCCTCTGTGCATTAAAAAATAATGCTCCAATGACCCTGTTTCTTTGTCTTTCTTTTTTGAAGAACTTATCCTTAGTTTCCTTTTCCCCTTCCCTCATTGTTAAAAACAATGAAAAAAGAAAAAGAAAACTTATAAAAGAAAATAAAACCCATATTAAAAAAATATGCACAGTCAAGAAAAGTTTTCATTTTGTATCAGAAAATGTCTATTGAACATTTTATCTTGAAATCATAAACTCCCCCATCAGGAAATGAGGAACATGGTGCATCATTGGTCTTCAGAAATGATGTTTAGTTATTATATTGGTAAAAATTCTTAAATGTTTCAAAATTATTTTATTTAAAAAAGGAAGTCAAAATTATTTTCATTTACAATGTTGTTAATGCATTAATTTCTCTTTTGGTTGAGTTCATTTCATATTGCATCAATTCTTGCAAGTCTTCTCAGAGTTGCCTGAAACCATTCTTTTCATCCTTTGCTATGGCACATTCACTTTCACAATTTGTGTGGCCATTCTCAAAATGATGAGTATGCCCTTAGTTTCCAAGTTTCTTGCTAACCTCAAAGAACACACACATATATAATGTTATATGTAATATTATGTATATATATATATATATATTTACTGATAGGTCCTTTTCATTTTTATATGACCTTTTTTTGGTTATTGATCTAGTAGAAGTATCACTGGATTAAAGGAAATGCACAACTGAGCAACTTTTTTAAATTCTTAGTATTTTACCATGCATCTTCTATGTCTTCACTGTAAAAGAATTCGATTATTGCTATTGTTGCTTGCCCTTGATAATCTGCCCCAACATCTTGACCTTACCAGTTGTTTACAATTCACCTTTTATCTGTGACTATGTAATACTAAGAATATATAGAATTTCAAACCAGGTACTTATTTCTCTTACTGGAATTTACTTTGTAGTATTAGTGGAGAATAAAATTGGATGATAAATTCCCTCAATATTTAATTTTTTTAAAAAAGCATTACTATCCTGTCTTTAGAATTATTAATTATTTTGCTAAAAATTTACTAATTTGCTAAATTAACAAACATAAGCTCGGATTAAAAATGTGACATATTGAAGGATGAATATCTGATTAATTTGAGGGGATGTTTTATTGCATTGTATTTTAGACCTCTTTAGTTTAATTTCATGTTCTCTTCATATTTTGCCACTCATAGGCTATCCACTAAATAGCACTGAATTCCAGGTAGCCATTAAATAATGGTTAAATTTTCTCATATATTATATCTTTTCTTTTCCCTTTCTTGGGACAAATTTTGGAGTGAGTCTTGAGGGGTTAGTTGAATATTCTCCTCAACATGTCTAGACTCTCTCTGCAATTTTTGTTTATTCACATTTATCATTCAATTTAGAATCTACTACTCATAATTTACCAGTCTCCAGGAATTCTCCTTCCTTTTTCAAAGAAATTAGCCTGCCTCATAGTCTTACTAACTCCATCCCAACTTCCATCCTTATTATAGGAGATATTAGCATGCATGATTATATACCTAGCTTCCTATTCCTCAATTCACTCAGCTCCCAAAACTCAGATTCCTGGCTCACTTCTCTACCTTTGGTATACAAAAGATGTATCATCCATGATTGCTCAAAGGTGCTTCGTTTTCATTATTAAGAATTTTAGATTTGTTTTATCTACTCCTAATCTCCCAGGCTTCAATGTATATTTTATTCCTCAAAAAACCATTTTATGTCCTTATAGTATCCTCTAATTTATCTACCCTTGGATACTTTCCCAGAAAAAAAACCACTCTTCACCTCTTTCTTGTCTACATTCTCCTCTTTTCCCAGTTTATTATCCATGATGAACCAGTTCTATGCCTTATTATCCTCTACTCTTCCATTCCTTACCTCTTTCTTTTAACGTTGTCATTTGGCCTTACCAAACTATAATCTTGGACATCTAAAAACATCTATCATCTCTGTAAGATAGTGAATGGAACTTCTTTGACTTGGTTGAATGAATCTACTTCAAATTTTTTTAATCTCAGATAGGTCCTTACTAAAGGCAAAATTTTCTTTTATTTCTCACTAATTGATCCATTATCACATTCTCTGGAGAATCCTTTTCTTCCTTTCTTCTTTGGAAGATTTGCTTTATATTTAAACCTTTTTCCCTAAATAATCTCCTAAATAAATTTTCTACCTATTTACAATTTTCTTTGAAGTCTATAAACATGTCAAGTTCCTCAACCCCCAGCACTGAAAACACTATGGTCTATTTCTATTAACTATTACTCTGTGTCTCATCTCCTTTCTTTAACCAAATTCTTCATTAAAGTAGTTTATACTCATTATATCCAATTCCTATATTATCACTCTCTTCTAAACCCTTTTTTGTCTTCTGACTTCATTACTTAACTTAAACTGTTCTTTCCAAAGTTACCAATATTCTCTCTTTTTATTTACATTTTTATTACAAACTTAACATAAAAAACCTGTGAACATTACTATATAAAGAACATTTAAGGAGATTGCATATAAAACTTCTTTTATGTAAGCTTTCTTTTTGTGTATATTAAATTTAACAACAGTAATAAAACTACTCTGCCTGTCTATACCCCTGCTAAACTTCATTATGTTCTATTTTGAATATTTTAAATACTTTTTTATTTTTTCTTTATTTTTCCTTTACTGTCCATAGCCTTAGCCAGGACTATCTCCAGTCATACTTATTCATATCTGTTCAATGGACCCAGATGGCCCTGGGGGAGAAAGTGAGGCTAGTTACTTGGTACAGCTCCTCCTCACCAAAATCCAACTAACGTGCCTGTCATGATATCTTCTACCTGCTGTCATGATCTTCTTTGAGAGCAAAAGACAAGCATCATTAGAGGCAACTAGATGGTGTAATGATTCATCCATTGGACCTTGAATGAGGAAGACCTGAGTTCAACTCCAAACTTAGACACTTACTAGCTCTATGGCCTTTGCTTAGTCATTTTACTCCTATTTGCTTCATTTTCCTTGACTGTAAAGTGCAAATAATTATAGTACATTCTTCATAGAGTTGTTATGAGGATCAGATGAGTTAATATTTGTAAAATACTTAACAGAATATCTGACATGTAGTTTTCAGTAGTTAATTAATAAACATCTATTAACCTCTTACTACATTCCAGGCAATGCACTAATAAAAAAGTTGGGGACAGGGTGTCATGCAAGGGTTCATGATGAATTACTGTAGCAGGCCTACGAAATGAACTAAGGAAATATGAATTGCAGAGATGGTTTTATTTTGAAGAAGGTGATTTTATGAAGATCATGTAATACAGAAAGAAAGATATGTTAGAAATGGTAAAGTATCCTCTTAAAATGGTAGAGGATCAGGAAAGAGCTTTGCAATGTTCAGTCTCAAGCATATCCAATCAAGGGGAAGGAGAAACCCTAGGGACATTAATAGTCTATGTTTTTTCACTTTCAATTCCTACCTACCAACACCCCTTCACTCACTTGAAACTTTCTCTTATAACAAATAAATATGGTCAAGTAAAAAAAATGATAAATCGGTCATGTTTAATTAGATATCTCATTCTCTATTCTTAGTTCATCATTATAATGCAGTGATCAGAATTTTAAAGTCTTTCAAAGATGACTTGAAGATCTATTTGCCTCCGTCTGAATTGATTTATACAAGTATTCTCAGGCCTCTCTGAATCTGTCATATGCATTATTTCTCACAGAATTCCTCTATGTGCACTTATAATATTTTTTCAGTCTTTTCCCAACAGAGAGAGATATCCACCTTTTCTTCAGTTTATAGACAACACAATCATACTATAAATACTTTTGTATATTTGAACCTGTTCTTTGATACTTCTCTTGGGATCTATGCCAACTTATGCTAGTAATTGACAAAGCTATGACATAAAAAATAAGAAATACTTCTGATAATTCAGTATCTGATAAAAAGACAGACAGACAGATAGATAGATAGTAGATAGATAGATAGAATCACATTAAAAATCTTATTATGAGTCAGACAATGTTAAGTCTTCAATGTATAAATGCAAGCAAAACAGTCTCTGCACTCAAAAAAGCATACAATCAGATGGAGAAAGATAACACATATAAGGGAGCAAGAAATGGTGGTTTGTTGTTCATGGTGGTATAAGAGTGGCAATATGCTGCAAAAATACTTGAAAAGTAGTAGGGACACTGTATTCTGGGCAAGATGAGAGAAAAACTTACCTATCAGAGCCCAGCATCTCAAAGACAAAATATAAAGAAAATGTGTGGAGATGATGACTCTGATTATAAGTTTATGCAGCTTGTGAAGAGGGCTGAAAAGTGATGTAAATATCTGTCTTCAGAAAAGATAAAGTGAAATTTCAACTATCTGTTGGAGATTAGCTCACAGTGATTTTTTAATTGCCAGAGTGAATGAGCTTTCCTCAATCTTGACTTCTGTGACATTTGATACTCTTTTTACTATTATCTCTTCTTACTCTCTTTAGGTTTTTTATGATTTTGCTTTCTCCCGATTTTCTTCAAAATTGTTTAACCATTTCTCATTTTCTATTGCTGGCTCATTATCTCTTTCACATTCAAATAACTGTGGGTATACTCAAAGGGTCTGTCCTTGGATGCCATAATTTTTATTCAACATTTTGGTACCTCATAAGCTTCTATAGGTTCAATCCATTGCTAAACAGATGATTTCTAGCCCAAATATTATATCCATCCCAAGTCTTTTCCTACGCTTTATTTTCATATTATAAGCTACCTATCAATCATTTTGAACTGGATATCCCATAGCTACCACAAAATGACATATTTGAATCAGAATTCAGTATATTTCTACACAAATGCACCATTCTTCTGAATTTCCTTGTTCAGAAGAAATGCTGTCAGGGTCTTGACCTTGTTATCTTCCTTTATTTCTCATTTTCACTCAGTCCTCATATATACTTTCCAAATCTTATAAATCCTTTATTATATCTTTCATATATGTCCTTTTTTCTACTTACATAGACATCACCCTATTTCATGCCCTTCCTCTTGCTGGATTAGCACAATTACCTCCTAATTTTTCTTGCTAGACTTTCTTCTCCTCCATGCATCCTCAATAGAGCTGCCAAAATGATTTTCTTACAGCTGAAGTCTGAGCATTTCATCTTCCTACTTGATAAACTCTATTGTTTTGTCATGTCTCTGAAATGAAGCAATTCATTTGAAACTCTTTATGAATGACTTTTATCTTCTTTTCAAGGCTTTTTCTACAATATTCCCCCCCCCCCAGGAACTCTACAATCTACCTTTACTGGGATTCTTTCTATCCTCATACACTGCATGCCCTTTCCAAGCTTTGAACTTTTGCATTTATTGAAACTGCACATGGAATCATTTCCCTTCTTGTTTCGCACAGAATTCCTGACTTTCAGCCCAACCTCTATACTTTTCTGTAAGAGACCTTTGTGTTCTCTCTCTCCCCTCTTCAAAGGTTATAGCTTGTTTTGTTTTTAATTTATATATATATATATATATATATATATATATATATTTACACAAATATATTATCTATATATCTATATCTATCTATCTATCTATCTATCTATCTATCTATCTATATATATATGAACTTGTACCTTTTATGCACACAAGATGACTCTTGTCCTTTGTTTTCTTTGTTTTCTTTTTACTTTTTTTTTCTGTGTGGTTTTTTGTTTTGTTTTGTTTTTCTTCCTCTGGTTGGGGATAATATGGTCCATAACCACTCATATACAGTTGTCCATCAAGATTGTTTATTTCATAATGTTGTTGATGTGTACATTGTTCTTTTGGTTCTACTTCTTTTACTAAGTATCAGATCCCATAAGTTATTCCAAGCTTCTCTAGAGTCCAACCATTTATAGTTTCTTATAGAACAATAATATTCCACAATATTAATCTACCATTATATTATATATGTATATATAAAATCTACCATAATATTAATCTAGCCATTCCCCAACTGATGAACATTCCCCTCAATTTTCAATTCTTTACCACTACAAAAAGAGCTGCTATGAATTTGTTCTTTGTTTTCAAAGAAGACCATGACATCAGGGAGGTGATTTGAGTGAGGGGAGACTGTGCTAAGTCACCAATCTCATTTTCTCCTCTGAAGTCATCTGGGTCCAGTGGCCAGATATGAATCAGGAAGACTGGAGACGACCCTGGATGTGAAACAAGCATGATTAAGTAACCTGCTGAAGGTCACACAGCTAGTCAGTGTCTGAGACTGGATTTGATCTCAGGTTGTCCTGACTTCAGGGCCAGGGCTCTACCTATTGCATCATCTAGCTTTTACCTAGAGTAAAAAAGATATATTCATGCTGTCTTCTTCATTTGAATGTAAGGTCCTTGGGAGCAAGGATTATTTCAATTTTTCTTTGTGTCCTCAGCACTAAGCATACTATCTGTACCATAGTGGGTAGTTAATAAATCCTTGTTAATAACTGATTATGAAATGAAGCAAATTCAATTATAATCCTTTGGATAAATATTGAAAAACACTCTAAAGACTGAGAATCAGGCATAAATTAGGTCTAATATGATCTTATGTTTTCGTAAGAGCAAAATACCTTCAAATGCTCATGGGGAGGCAATTTGATTTCTTTTCTTCAAAAACATCTGTTCTGAAAATCTTGAAACACAAAACTGATCATTAAAACAAATCATTATTGTTTTCCTGATATAAAATATGTTGCTTTTCCACTTATTTTAATTCTTTATGCTACCTCAGGGATGAGCAGTGTTCTATAGCCTACAGAAGGTGTCACATTTGATTCAGACTTTGAGTCAAACAAAAAAAAGGTAGATTCTTGATTCTCTTTTTTTGTTGTTTTTAAAATTATTCTTCCTTTATCAAGCCATAGAATTCCAGAGTTAGAAGAAATATTTTATACTATATAATCTTATACCTCTATTTTACAAATATGAAAAAAGCATAAATTATTAAACTATTAAATAATTAACTCCAAGTTCCACAATGGAGGAAGAAGGTGCAGAACTCAGGTTTTGAGTATAAGGGCATGTCTGTTGAAGGTATATGTTGTAGTACAATATCTTAATATTGATACTTTTTCAGTGAATTAGAAAGATATTCCTCTGATCCTTTCTCATTCCAAACCAACTGAGTTCCACCTAGAAGGAATTTTCATACACATAGTGATTGATATTCTTACATGTATTTAAAGATTTTTCCTTACTTTTATTTTCTATTGTAGGAGGAACAATATCATAGTCCATTCACCCATGAAAGAAAATTAAACTAATTTTTCACTGAAAGAAACTGAAACCATGCTCAAAACTTGATTTACTTGAGGGATCTAAAGGTTCTGTCTAACAACATCACTTCCTTTTTGTGGCAGTTTGTAGTTAGAAACTTCCCCACCTCTCTTGCAGCTAGAAATCCCCCCTACTCCTCTTCTGAGTGGTGTGTTCTTGGAAACAGTAGTTAGAAACACTCCAAGCATGAGGCATAGTTAGCAACAATCCAATCCCTCATTGTTTGGAGATGACAGTCTAATCAATCCTCTTGGACTTTTTCAACTGAAGGACTTTCCCTTGACTAACCCAAGGTTGCTAGGGCACCTAACTGATAATTCCCTTTATAACATTTCCCTTTTCATTAGCATGTTATTATAGATGCAAATTATATGTACTTGCTAATGTGTTCCAGGAATTAGAGTGGGACACTCCCTATTCAGCCTCCAACAACTCCCCTAGGCAGAACTTCCATCCCTAAATCCTCCCAACTAATTTCTTGGGGTGGAGTTTCCAATTCTCATCATCTTTCAAATCATAAAAACCCCATCACTCCTAATCTCAATCAACCAACTAGTTCCTCATCTACTTGTTTCCACTTTGCTCTTTGTGTCAATAAAAAGCCTCACTCACTGAGAAAGGGGACTTGCCCTATCAAGTAAGTGTTATCAATAAACCCTCTCTCCCACTGCACTGGTTCCCTGGATATGAAGTAGCAATGGGAATTCCTGATAATTGACTGGCAAACCACAAAAGAAATCAGGAAAGGAGGCTTCATTTAGGCAAATCAAGTCAGGGTTGATGTATATCCTTGTTAAATATTTTTCTTGCTCTATAATTGAGCAAATCTTTTCTTAATTGTTGAATGACCTAAGAATGTCTCATTTCAGTTTCTGAGTCAAATAGATCAGAAACTACCAGAGGATTACCCTCAAGCCCAGGCAGAACACTTACCTCTCTCTCTCTCTCTCTCTCTCTCTCTCTCTCTCTCTCTCTCTCTCTCTCTCTCTCTCTCTATATATATATATATATATATATATATATATATATATGTATGTATATATGTATTTATATCTTGGTTCATATTTTTAAAAATTCTTTCTCCTGCCCATGAGAACCTTTTCAGCTCTTTAAAAACATGCCATCCATTTATTATATTGTTTAATTGTTTATATTGCTTAAAATTATATTGTCACTAAGTGATAAAATCAACTATAAATTTGAAAGGAAGAGAGTCTTATCTTGAAGAAATGGAGGAACAAGACAGGTCTGGATGCAAATGGTACCTGTGAGTTAGAACTTTAGCATTTGTGGATGTTCCTCAAATATATTTGTTAAGTATAATCTATATTAGATTACTCTCTGTACAAGAAAGGAAGAGAGGGAAGGAGAAAAATATGAAACTCAAAACCTCAAAAGAATGATTGTTGGAAATTACCTTTACATGTGGTTGGAAAAATAAATTATTTATTTTTTAAAAAAATCATTGGTTAGTCAAGTTGAACTATGAGTTCACAGGTTGAAAGGAAGAGAAAGAAAAAGTAAACATTAAGGAAATGTTTGGTAAGAGGGTGCTGTGAAGCAAAATCACTATTCACTATTCCCAGAGCTGTGTTACCTCTATGTCTTTAATTGTAGAGAGATAAATCAATGCATTTATGTTCCATTGTCAAAAAGAAAAAAGCCAACTGTCTGCAAATTGAGTAAATATACCCTAAATGCATTCCAGCCCACTCATTTTTTTTTCCATTTGAGACATTCAGATAGTTTCCTGGTGTTTCTGATTCTCATCACATTACCAGTCAGGTTATCAAATTCATGCCTTTAGTTCCTTTGGAGTCATTATACTCCCAGATCTCATTACAACAAAGTTTTCCTTGCTATTTGAGGGCTAGTCATAGGGCGGATATAATATGTTGTTTGGATGATGACTATAACTAATCCTAGACTTATATATTTATACCCTTTATAATACTTAAGAAGTTTGGGGGAAACAAACAATTCCCTTCCAACTCCCACTCCAGTTGACTGGTGTCTGGTTCTCATAAAATTATTCTGGACATTCACAAAGCAAATGTCCTTTGAGTTTTGACTGCAGAGTTAGGTGACCCACCAGATGGGGGTATTCTGGCAAAGCCTGAAGGAAGCAGACATTGTTTACATTAACCTTTTTCAACCCTTTTCTGTGTGGGTAGCATCAAGGTGGTTAAATAAAGAGACTAAGTCATCCAGGATCCTGTAAACACTTGACACCCTGTCAAATAATTTTATACTAGACCATCTGATTTGATAATCTTGAACACTATGGATGAGCAGCACAATAACAGGAACAATGTTATTTGAGTATCTGTACTGTTCAGGAGAGTATTTTTTACATTCTCCTTCTGGAATGTTCTTTACTTAGCCTCAGTATGAGGGGAATTGCCACTAGGGTCAAAATGAGATAAAGTGTGCATGCTGTTTTAAATGCTGTGTGGGCTCAAAGCCTAAAAAGATTTTGCTGGTTTATGCACATACATATACATATACATATACATATACATATACATATACATATACATATACATATACACATACATATACATATACACATACATGTACACATACATGTACATGCACGTACATGTACGCATGCATATGCATATACACTCACATGTGTTATGTGTCTCTATATGTTGCTATGTGCATATACAAATCTCCTGACATATACACAAATATATATACATACAAAAGACACACTAGAAAAGGTCAGCAATGTGATAGACATCGAACTTTTTTCTTTTTGTCCTAAGATTAATAAACATAGCAGTTTCCAAAGATGTTTTCCTCTCCCCCTCCACACCACATAATTTTAAGGCAAGGGTTTCTAACTTTTTGTGCCATGGAACCCTTTGACATTCTTCTCACACTAATGTTTTTAAATGAATAAAATTTTATATATATATATACATATATATATATATAATAAAAGAAATAATTATCAAATTGTTTTATGAAGACAAGTCCATAAGGACTGACTAAGGATCTCAGCTTCAGATACCCTCCTTCAAGAAATCATATTCGGGGCAGCTAGGTGTCACAGTGGATAGAGTACCTGCCCTGGATTCAGGAGGACCTGAGTTCAAATCATCCTCAGACACTTAATAATTACCTAGCTGTGAGACCTTGGGCAAGTCACTTAACCCCATTGCCTTGCAAAAACCAAAAAAAAAAAAAAGAAGAAATCATATTTCCCGTATCTCTATGGAGTTTCTATGGGAGATTCCTTAAAATAAGGTTGAAATTACAGGATACCAAAATGAGAACTCAATGGTGATTTACATAGACTTTCTTGCCCTAAATAGTCTCAAACAAGTATATAGGATAAACAACTAGGCAATAAAGTTCAAAAAAATAAGATCAAGCTAAAAGATACTAACTAGCTGGGGGTGACCCTGCTTTAAGTTTCAGAGAATTTACAACCTTGACCAAGGGCATATTTTGAAATAAGAGCTTCTAGAAGAGTTCCTGAATAAAAACATTTAAACCAATATTGTCAGGGATTTTTCCTCCTCGTTATTTGAGGTAGTTTTTTTTCCCTAGTCTGTTGACCCTGTATTCAAGAATAGCCTCCTTTTCCTTAATATAGGATTTAGATTCATGATAGATTCCATTCATCCTATTATGGGAAAGAGATAATAATTAAGGTTTCCAGGTGGAGCTCCAAAATGGAATCATAAAAGCTATAGATTTGTGCCCCAGATAATCATACACAGTGGAAACTTATCAATGAGTACAGGACAAGCAAAGTTATGTCAATAATCTGTTCTAAAAGGCCAGCAGGGACAAGAGAGGGCTATATCAAGAACTTACCTGGGAGAAAGAACACAGTGACATTAATCAACAACATTCCTTTACTTGTAGAGTACCTAGCCACAGGTATTCTCTGTGTGGATGTACAGTGCCACAGTGGCTAGAGCACTGTACTTGGAGTTCGGAAGAATTGAATAAAATTGTGGCTAAAGATTTTAATTTTGTGACCCTGGATAAATCATTTAAATTTTGTCTGCCTCAGTTTCCTCATCTGTAACAGGGGAATAATAATAATAATACCACTTAAGTCCCAGGGTCCTTGAGAGGATCAAATGATATATTTGTAAAGTGTTTTGCAAAAAATAAAGTACTAAGTAATTGATGTTATTATTATTAATACAAATGCACCTCACCACATGCATTCCTTATTCATGTTTACTTTTTCCCAGATGATGTGTGTATGGACAATAAAGTGTAACCTGACTTTATGATGGTAATGTTTTGTTTATACTCTTTTTACCCTGCATTTTAATTTAATGATTTTGTTTTGAACTACTTATGTCTTTTGGCTGATTGGTAAATTTAAAAATATCAATGAAACCTTAAGGTTATACTGAAGTTTAAAGAAGATATTGATCAGGGCGGCTAGGTGGCACAGTGGATAGGAGCACCTGCCCTGGAGTCAGGAGTACCTGAGTTCAAATGCGGCCTCAGACACTTAATTACCTAGCTGTGTGACCTTGGGCAAGTCACTTAAGCCCATTTACCTTGCAAAATCCTAACAAAAAAAAAAGAAAGAAAAGATATTGATCAACAATTTCTTGAACCTGAAGTAGCTTTATTTGGGAGAAACTACATATGAAGTTGGAGGTGGCTGCCCAGGTACCAGATTATAAATTTCCAGAATGAGAGTGGTTGACATAATTGTTTTCTTCTGTATTATGTCCTTCCTAAGCAGCATTACTTAGCCTGAGAGCCTTGAAGTAAGGAAGACTTAGGTTCATGTCCTACTTCCTACATATACTTGCTGTGTGACAAAAGTTAAGTCATTTAATTCTCATTTTCCAAAACAACTTTCTAAGGACTTAATTTCAGAGCAAATGTTTACTTGCATTGGTAGAGGATGTTTTCTCATAAGGGAATACCCTGTATCAATCAAATCACAGGTTCAATTCAAAAGAAAAAATAGTTCTTTATAGAACTGATAGATGCTATAAAGTTATATTAAATTTTCCTTTACTCATTAATTCATCCAGCAAATATTTGTTAAGCATTTATTGCATTCAGAGCAATTGAGGTACCAGGCATTTTATAAACCTTAGATAAAACATAATCCTGGCCCTCATGTCTTATACTAGGGCAGATAAGGTATCAATAGAAAGTTCGTTAAAGTTTGTACAAATAATAAAACTTTTTCTTCTTTGGCTGGACTATATGTACTGGAAAGGATAGATGGTTAAAATGTAGTAAAATGAATAGTATCCCCAAAAGTGAATAAATAAAGCTACTTATGTAAATTACTACTTTTAACTTTTTTTATGATTTTTTTCAAGGAAATGTAAACTAAATCCTGCTTTTCCCTACTTAGGTTCTTAGCTTTACTTAAATAGCATATGGCTTTCTTCAAAATTGAATTTCTACCTTCTTTCCCCCTATAATTTGTGAAAAAAATGAACACAGAAATTATTAGTAGATTTGAATGTACTAACCCCTTCTAGGCAAATAGATATCAAGCTACAAATGTGAATTTTGTCATAATGCTAGAGTAATGGAAAACTGAATCATGAAGATTTTCCTTTTTAAGTGCTTGTGACAGCTCAGAAGTAATAATTCCTATTAATAAGTGATATAATGTGTCTCAACATGTGTCTTGGCCTGAAACTATTATGTCAATAAACACAGCTAATCAGTTTAATGTGCTGAAGGCAGAGACTGGCAGCACATACAAATGTAGAGATAACAAGCAAAGAACCTCTTTATCTCTTGTATTGTTTTATTCCCCCTCATGGTAGAAGGCATTAAAGCCTCCATATGAGGATTCTATTACATTTGTACCTGTCCAAAATGTCTGTTCTCCAATTTCTTCTTATCAGCTGACTACTCTTTAGCCATCTTCTCTTCCTTAATCTTTCAAATGTATCTGCCTGCCTCTTCAGTGGTTCATTTTGAATAAAGTGGTATTTTACTCTTCCTTCCTGACAGTGCAGGAAAAATTGGGGGTATGTATTAACAAGAAAAGAGTAAGATGACATGAGAATAAAGAGTAAGATGACATGAGAATTAAAATAGATTTCTCTTCTTCAGATTGTGAGGCTGGTCAAAGTCCTGAAATGAAAAGTTTCTTCAGTTAGAATTTAAGAAATTAACAAAGTGAAGATTATTATTTTGGAGAACAACTCAGACTATTAGAAGCAGTATGGTATGGTGAATAGAGTGCTACTCCCAAAGCCAGAAAGATCTGGGTTCTATTTGGAAACATGATAGGTTTTTTCCCCTAAAAAAAATTTTCACAATTAGGGTAGTTAGAAGGATTCTACATAGGTAGAGGCAAGGGAGTGAGTCAATTACATTAGGATAATGTAAAAAATTGATAAGTGAGAAAGAAGAATGCCCTGGGAGAATGGGGAAAGGAGAAGAATGGGAAAATTATTTTATTTAAAAAGAGTTATTGGGTAGCTAAGTGGTGCAGTGGCCCTGGGGTCAGGAGGATCTGAGTTCAAATTTAGCTCAGACACTATAAAAAAATTGCCTAAGTGTGTGACCTTGGGCAAGTTGCTTAACCCCTTTGCCTTGCAAACAAAACAAAACATCACAAGACAACCAAACAATTAAATGAGGCCAGCAAATAAAAGTTTTTACATTTACAATGCAAAGGGTAGTTGTGTGGGTGGGGTGGTGGGCTATGCTTGAACCTTACACTCCTCTTTATTGTTTCAAAGAGAGGCACTAGGAGGGAAAGGGGAAAGAGAAAAGAATTGTGTGATAAATGGGAGTGCATATAAAGAAAGGCAGTGATCAGAGGCAAATATACTTTAGAGGGGGAACAGAGGAGAGAGGGAGAAAGGGAGGGAAAGAGTGAGAGAAAATTCTGTGTGTGTATGTGTGTGTGTGTGTGTCAATGTGTATGTGTGTATATGAGAGTGAGACAGAAACAGAGAAACAGAGACAGAGAGACAGATACAAAGAGACAGAAAAAGACAGTGAGAGACAGAGACAGAGACAGAGAGAGACAGAGAGACAGAGAGAGAGAAAGAGAATAGGGTAAAAGGAAATATACAGTTAAAATGAATGGGATAAATTTACAAAAAGCAGAAGGATATAGTGATGCAGGGGAAAGAAGAAAATTGTGAATGTAACAAAGAAAATTGGATGGAGATGTCAATTGACTAGAAGTAAAGAATTATGATTGTAACAGAAGCAATTGGCAATCTCAAATTGGGTGGAAATCACCATTACTATAATGCAAAATTTGTATACTGATCTCCTTAGGCTTTACCCTCTACCTAATTCCTGGTCCAGTGAGAGAAAGGGATCTCACCTTTTGCCCTCTGGATGAGAGGAAAGACATAAAAAGTTGAGCTGGACTTCAGTTCAGGGCCACCAGTCTTCTCTGACCTGTGGCCCTGCCAAACCTGCTTGGCTGTTCTTTTATCTCTCTCTATTTCTCTCTCTCTCTCTCTCTCTCTCTCTCTCTCTCTCTCTCTCTCAATCTCTCTCTCTCTCTCTCTCTCACTCTCTCTCTCTCTCTCTCTCTCTCTCTCTCCTCTCTCCCTAACCCTTCCTATATCTTGTAATCTTTTAAATAATTTTTTGTTTTATTTCCACCCTTGCTTTCCAGAGTCTGAATAATCATTCCTCATAGGCAGAACCTTACTCAAGTAGCCAGTGGCTACAATAGTATACTAGTTTAGAAACAATACATTATTTACAAGAAGTATATTTGAAACAGACACACACACACACACACACACACACACACACACACACACACACACATACACTCAGTTAAAATATGGGTCTAGGATAGAATCTCTTATTCTTCAGGTGAAGTTTAAAAAAAATATTTCAAGGACAAATAAGTTTATTTAGGTAGCACTATCATTAGGAGAAGCTAAGATAGAGAGATATTAGCAGCAGCAGCCATGAGGAAATAAGCATTAAGGAAAAGAAGGATCATGAGAATTTATTTGGGGGAATCATGCTCTCCTAGAGCAGACTGGCTTCCCAAAGGAAGATGAAACAAAAACTTTATCTCATCAAAGAAAAAAGAATTAAAAGTGATAACCAAGTAAACTATATCTTTAAAAAAAAAAGCAGCACCATTTACAATAAAGAGATTTCAACAGCCATCAAAAACTCAAAATAATTATTTCTGTTCTGACCAGAAATTCTGAGAGTCTTCTTCCAGATTGATTCTTTTGTGAAGGCAAACTAGACCTAGTCTTAATTACTGAATGGACATTGCTTTAAATAAACTTAAAATAGGGCAAGACCCCAGTTTAAAAAGACCTAGGTCTCCCACTTCATCTGGGGCCACTACTACCAGTATCTTGACCTATGTCTTTTCAATGCATTCAGATGACTCAGGATGAGAGAATGAGACTGATGACTCCTCACAGCTATGTCTTACATTGGAGATGACAGTCTAATCAATCCTCTTGGACTTTTTCAACTGAAGGACTTTCCCTTGACTAACCCAAGGTTGCTAGGGCACCTAACTGATAATTCCCTTTATAACATTTCCCTTTTCATTAGCATGTTATTATAGATGCAAATTATATGTACTTGCTAATGTGTTCCAGGAATTAGAGTGGGACACTCCCTATTCAGCCTCCAACAACTCCCCTAGGCAGAACTTCCATCCCTAAATCCTCCCAACTAATTTCTTGGGGTGGAGTTTCCAATTCTCATCATCTTTCAAATCATAAAAACCCCATCACTCTAATCTCAATCAACCAACTAGTTCCTCATCTACTTGTTTCCACTTTGCTCTTTGTGTCAATAAAAGCCTCACTCACTGAGAAAGGGACTTGCCCTATCAAGTAAGTGTTATCAATAAACCCTCTCTCCCACTGCACTGGTTCCCTGATATGAAGTAGCAATGGGAATTCCTGATAATTGACTGGCAAACCACAAAAGAAATCAGGAAAGGAGGCTTCATTTAGGCAAATCAAGTCAGGGTTGATGTATATCCTTGTTAAATATTTTTCTTGCTCTATAATTGAGCAAATCTTTTCTTAATTGTTGAATGACCTAAGAATGTCTCATTTCAGTTTCTGAGTCAAATAGATCAGAAACTACCAGAGGATTACCCTCAAGCCCAGGCAGAACACTTACCTCTCTCTCTCTCTCTCTCTCTCTCTCTCTCTCTCTCTCTCTCTCTCTCTCTCTCTCTCTCTATATATATATATATATATATATATATATATATATATGTATGTATATATGTATTTATATCTTGGTTCATATTTTTAAAAATTCTTTCTCCTGCCCATGAGAACCTTTTCAGCTCTTTAAAAACATGCCATCCATTTATTATATTGTTTAATTGTTTATATTGCTTAAAATTATATTGTCACTAAGTGATAAAATCAACTATAAATTTGAAAGGAAGAGAGTCTTATCTTGAAGAAATGGAGGAACAAGACAGGTCTGGATGCAAATGGTACCTGTGAGTTAGAACTTTAGCATTTGTGGATGTTCCTCAAATATATTTGTTAAGTATAATCTATATTAGATTACTCTCTGTACAAGAAAGGAAGAGAGGGAAGGAGAAAAATATGAAACTCAAAACCTCAAAAGAATGATTGTTGGAAATTACCTTTACATGTGGTTGGAAAAATAAATTATTTATTTTTTAAAAAAATCATTGGTTAGTCAAGTTGAACTATGAGTTCACAGGTTGAAAGGAAGAGAAAGAAAAAGTAAACATTAAGGAAATGTTTGGTAAGAGGGTGCTGTGAAGCAAAATCACTATTCACTATTCCCAGAGCTGTGTTACCTCTATGTCTTTAATTGTAGAGAGATAAATCAATGCATTTATGTTCCATTGTCAAAAAAGAAAAAAGCCAACTGTCTGCAAATTGAGTAAATATACCCTAAATGCATTCCAGCCCACTCATTTTTTTTTCCATTTGAGACATTCAGATAGTTTCCTGGTGTTTCTGATTCTCATCACATTACCAGTCAGGTTATCAAATTCATGCCTTTAGTTCCTTTGGAGTCATTATACTCCCAGATCTCATTACAACAAAGTTTTCCTTGCTATTTGAGGCTAGTCATAGGGCGGATATAATATGTTGTTTGGATGATGACTATAACTAATCCTAGACTTATATATTTATACCCTTTATAAACTTAAGAAGTTTGGGGGAAACAAACAATTCCCTTCCAACTCCCACTCCAGTTGACTGGTGTCTGGTTCTCATAAAATTATTCTGACATTCACAAAGCAAATGTCCTTTGAGTTTTGACTGCAGAGTTAGGTGACCCACCAGATGGGGTATTCTGGCAAAGCCTGAAGGAAGCAGACATTGTTTACATTAACCTTTTTCAACCCTTTTCTGTGTGGGTAGCATCAAGGTGGTTAAATAAAGAGACTAAGTCATCCAGGATCCTGTAAACACTTGACACCCTGTCAAATAATTTATACTAGACCATCTGATTTGATAATCTTGAACACTATGGATGAGCAGCACAATAACAGGAACAATGTTATTTGAGTATCTGTACTGTTCAGGAGAGTATTTTTTACATTCTCCTTCTGGAATGTTCTTTACTTAGCCTCAGTATGAGGGGAATTGCCACTAGGGTCAAAATGAGATAAAGTGTGCATGCTGTTTTAAATGCTGTGTGGGCTCAAAGCCTAAAAAGATTTTGCTGGTTTATGCACATACATATACATATACATATACATATACATATACATATACATATACATATACATATACACATACATATACATATACACATACATGTACACATACATGTACATGCACGTACATGTACGCATGCATATGCATATACACTCACATGTGTTATGTGTCTCTATATGTTGCTATGTGCATATACAAATCTCCTGACATATACACAAATATATATACATACAAAAGACACACTAGAAAAGGTCAGCAATGTGATAGACATCGAACTTTTTTCTTTTTGTCCTAAGATTAATAAACATAGCAGTTTCCAAAGATGTTTTCTCTCCCCCTCCACACCACATAATTTTAAGGCAAGGGTTTCTAACTTTTTGTGCCATGGAACCCTTTGACATTCTTCTCACACTAATGTTTTTAAATGAATAAAATTTTATATATATATACATATATATATAATAAAAGAAATAATTATCAAATTGTTTTATGAAGACAAGTCCATAAGGACTGACTAAGGATCTCAGCTTCAGATACCCTCCTTCAAGAAATCATATTCGGGGCAGCTAGGTGTCATAGTGGATAGAGTACCTGCCCTGGATTCAGGAGGACCTGAGTTCAAATCATCCTCAGACACTTAATAATTACCTAGCTGTGAGACCTTGGGCAAGTCACTTAACCCCATTGCCTTGCAAAAACCAAAAAAAAAAGAAGAAATCATATTTCCCGTATCTCTATGGAGTTTCTATGGGAGATTCCTTAAAATAAGGTTGAAATTACAGGATACCAAAATGAGAACTCAATGGTGATTTACATAGGACTTTCTTGCCCTAAATAGTCTCAAACAAGTATATAGGATAAACAACTAGGCAATAAAGTTCAAAAAAATAAGATCAAGCTAAAAGATACTAACTAGCTGGGGGTGACCCTGCTTTAAGTTTCAGAGAATTTACAACCTTGACCAAGGGCATATTTTGAAATAAGAGCTTCTAGAAGAGTTCCTGAATAAAAACATTTAAACCAATATTGTCAGGGATTTTTCCTCCTCGTTATTTGAGGTAGTTTTTTTTCCCTAGTCTGTTGACCCTGTATTCAAGAATAGCCTCCTTTTCCTTAATATAGGATTTAGATTCATGATAGATTCCATTCATCCTATTATGGGAAAGAGATAATAATTAAGGTTTCCAGGTGGAGCTCCAAAATGGAATCATAAAAGCTATAGATTTGTGCCCCAGATAATCATACACAGTGGAACTTATCAATGAGTACAGGACAAGCAAAGTTATGTCAATAATCTGTTCTAAAAGGCCAGCAGGGACAAGAGAGGCTATATCAAGAACTTACCTGGGAGAAAGAACACAGTGACATTAATCAACAACATTCCTTTACTTGTAGAGTACCTAGCCACAGGTATTCTCTGTGTGGATGTACAGTGCCACAGTGGCTAGAGCACTGTACTTGGAGTTCGGAAGAATTGAATAAAATTGTGGCTAAAGATTTTAATTTTGTGACCCTGGATAAATCATTTAAATTTTGTCTGCCTCAGTTTCCTCATCTGTAACAGGAGAATAATAATAATAATACCACTTAAGTCCCAGGGTCCTTGAGAGGATCAAATGATATATTTGTAAAGTGTTTGCAAAAAATAAAGTACTAAGTAATTGATGTTATTATTATTAATACAAATGCACCTCACCACATGCATTCCTTATTCATGTTTACTTTTTCCCAGATGATGTGTGTATGGACAATAAAGTGTAACCTGACTTTATGATGGTAATGTTTTGTTTATACTCTTTTTACCCTGCATTTTAATTTAATGATTTTGTTTTGAACTACTTATGTCTTTTGGCTGATTGGTAAATTTAAAAATATCAATGAAACCTTAAGGTTATACTGAAGTTTAAAGAAGATATTGATCAGGGCGGCTAGGTGGCACAGTGGATAGGAGCACCTGCCCTGGAGTCAGGAGTACCTGAGTTCAAATGCGGCCTCAGACACTTAATTACCTAGCTGTATGACCTTGGGCAAGCCACTTAAGCCATTTACCTTGCAAAATCCTAACAAAAAAAAAGAAAGAAAAGATAGTGATCAACAATTTCTTGAACCTGAAGTAGCTTTATTTGGGAGAAACTACATATGAAGTTGGAGGTGGCTGCCCAGGTACCAGATTATAAATTTCCAGAATGAGAGTGGTTGACATAATTGTTTTCTTCTGTATTATGTCCTTCCTAAGCAGCATTACTTAGCCTGAGAGCCTTGAAGTAAGGAAGACTTAGGTTCATGTCCTACTTCCTACATATACTTGCTGTGTGACAAAAGTTAAGTCATTTAATTCTCATTTTCCAAAACAACTTTCTAAGGACTTAATTTCAGAGCAAATGTTTACTTGCATTGGTAGAGGATGTTTTCTCATAGGGAATACCCTGTATCAATCAAATCACAGGTTCAATTCAAAAGAAAAAATAGTTCTTTATAGAACTGATAGATGCTATAAAGTTATATTAAATTTTCCTTTACTCATTAATTCATCCAGCAAATATTTGTTAAGCATTTATTGCATTCAGAGCAATTGAGGTACCAGGCATTTTATAAACCTTAGATAAAACATAATCCTGGCCCTCATGTCTTATACTAGGCAGATAAGGTATCAATAGAAAGTTCGTTAAAGTTTGTACAAATAATAAAACTTTTTCTTCTTTGGCTGGACTATATGTACTGGAAAGGATAGATGGTTAAAATGTAGTAAAATGAATAGTATCCCCAAAAGTGAATAAATAAAGCTACTTATGTAAATTACTACTTTTAACTTTTTTTATGATTTTTTTCAAGGAAATGTAAACTAAATCCTGCTTTTCCCTACTTAGGTTCTTAGCTTTACTTAAATAGCATATGGCTTTCTTCAAAATTGATTTCTACCTTCTTTCCCCCTATAATTTGTGAAAAAAATGAACACAGAAATTATTAGTAGATTTGAATGTACTAACCCCTTCTAGGCAAATAGATATCAAGCTACAAATGTGAATTTTGTCATAATGCTAGAGTAATGGAAAACTGAATCATGAAGATTTTCCTTTTTAAGTGCTTGTGACAGCTCAGAAGTAATAATTCCTATTAATAAGTGATATAATGTGTCTCAACATGTGTCTTGGCCTGAAACTATTATGTCAATAAACACAGCTAATCAGTTTAATGTGCTGAAGGCAGAGACTGGCAGCACATACAAATGTAGAGATAACAAGCAAAGAACCTCTTTATCTCTTGTATTGTTTTATTCCCCCTCATGGTAGAAGGCATTAAAGCCTCCATATGAGGATTCTATTACATTTGTACCTGTCCAAAATGTCTGTTCTCCAATTTCTTCTTATCAGCTGACTACTCTTTAGCCATCTTCTCTTCCTTAATCTTTCAAATGCATGCCCTTCCTCTTGCTGGATTAGCACAATACCTCCTAATTTTTCTTGCTAGACTTTCTTCTCCTCCATGCATCCTCAATAGAGCTGCCAAAATGATTTTCTTACAGCTGAAGTCTGAGCATTTCATCTTCCTACTTGATAAACTCTATTGTTTTGTCATGTCTCTGAAATGAAGCAATTCATTTGAAACTCTTATGAATGACTTTTATCTTCTTTTCAAGGCTTTTTCTACAATATTCCCCCCCCCCAGGAACTCTACAATCTACCTTTACTGGGATTCTTTCTATCCTCATACACTGCATGCCCTTTCCAAGCTTTGAACTTTTGCATTTATTGAAACTGCACATGGAATCATTTCCCTTCTTGTTTCGCACAGAATTCCTGACTTTCAGCCCAACCTCTATACTTTTCTGTAAGAGACCTTTGTGTTCTCTCTCTCCCCTCTTCAAAGGTTATAGCTTGTTTTGTTTTTAATTTATATATATATATATATATATATATATATATTATTTACACAAATATATTATCTATATATCTATATCTATCTATCTATCTATCTATATAATATATATATATGAACTTGGACCTTTTATGCACACAAGATGACTCTTGTCCTTTGTTTTCTTTGTTTTCTTTTTTACTTTTTTTTTTCTGTGTGGTTTTTTGTTTTGTTTTGTTTTTCTTCCTCTGGTTGGGGATAATATGGTCCATAACCACTCATATACAGTTGTCCATCAAGATTGTTTATTTCATAATGTTGTTGATGTGTACATTGTTCTTTTGGTTCTACTTCTTTTACTAAGTATCAGATCCCATAAGTTATTCCCAAGCTTCTCTAGAGTCCAACCATTTATAGTTTCTTATAGAACAATAATATCCACAATATTAATCTACCATTATATTATATATGTATATATAAAATCTACCATAATATTAATCTAGCCATTCCCCAACTGATGAACATTCCCCTCAATTTTCAATTCTTTACCACTACAAAAAGAGCTGCTATGGAATTTGTTCTTTGTTTTCAAAGAAGACCATGACATCAGGGAGGTGATTTGAGTGAGGGGAGACTGTGCTAAGTCACCAATCTCATTTTCTCCTCTGAAGTCATCTGGGTCCAGTGGCCAGATATGAATCAGGAAGACTGGAGACGACCCTGGATGTGAAACAAGCATGATTAAGTAACCTGCTGAAGGTCACACAGCTAGTCAGTGTCTGAGACTGGATTTGATCTCAGGTTGTCCTGACTTCAGGGCCAGGGCTCTACCTATTGCATCATCTAGCTTTTACCTAGAGTAAAAAAGATATATTCATGCTGTCTTCTTCATTTGAATGTAAGGTCCTTGGGAGCAAGGATTATTTCAATTTTTCTTTGTGTCCTCAGCACTAAGCATACTATCTGTACCATAGTGGGTAGTTAATAAATCCTTGTTAATAACTGATTATGAAATGAAGCAAATTCAATTATAATCCTTTGGATAAATATTGAAAAAAACACTCTAAAGACTGAGAATCAGGCATAAATTAGGTCTAATATGATCTTATGTTTTCGTAGAGCAAAATACCTTCAAATGCTCATGGGGAGGCAATTTGATTTCTTTTCTTCAAAAACATCTGTTCTGAAAATCTTGAAACACAAAACTGATCATTAAAACAAATCATTATTGTTTTCCTGATATAAAATATGTTGCTTTTCCACTTATTTTAATTCTTTATGCTACCTCAGGGATGAGCAGTGTTCTATAGCCTACAGAAGGTGTCACATTTGATTCAGACTTTGAGTCAAACAAAAAAAAGGTAGATTCTTGATTCGTCTTTTTTTTGTTGTTTTTAAAATTATTCTTCCTTATCAAGCCATAGAATTCCAGAGTTAGGAGAAATATTTTATACTATTAATCTTATACCTCTATTTTACAAATATGAAAAAAGCATAAATTATTAAACTATTAAATAATTAACTCCAAGTTCCACAATGGAGGAAGAAGGTGCAGAACTCAGGTTTTGAGTATAAGGGCATGTCTGTTGAAGGTATATGTTGTAGTACAATATCTTAATATTGATACTTTTTCAGTGAATTAGAAAGATATTCCTCTGATCCTTCTCATTCCAAACCAACTGAGTTCCACCTAGAAGGAATTTTCATACACATAGTGATTGATATTTCTTACATGTATTTAAAGATTTTTCCTTACTTTTATTTTCTATTGTAGGAGGAACAATATCATAGTCCATTCACCCATGAAAGAAAATTAAACTAATTTTTCACTGAAAGAAACTGAAACCATGCTCAAAACTTGATTTACATGAGGGATCTAAAAGGTTCTGTCTAACAACATCACTTCCTTTTTGTGGCAGTTTGTAGTTAGAAACTTCCCCACCTCTCTTGCAGCTAGAAATCCCCCCTACTCCTCTTCTGAGTGGTGTGTTCTTGGAAACAGTAGTTAGAAACACTCCAAGCATGAGGCATAGTTAGCAACAATCCAATCCCTCATTGTTTGGAGATGACAGTCTAATCAATCCTCTTGGACTTTTTCAACTGAAGGACTTTCCCTTGACTAACCCAAGGTTGCTAGGGCACCTAACTGATAATTCCCTTTATAACATTTCCCTTTTCATTAGCATGTTATTATAGATGCAAATTATATGTACTTGCTAATGTGTTCCAGGAATTAGAGTGGGACACTCCCTATTCAGCCTCCAACAACTCCCCTAGGCAGAACTTCCATCCCTAAATCCTCCCAACTAATTTCTTGGGGTGGAGTTTCCAATTCTCATCATCTTTCAAATCCATAAAAACCCATCACTCCTAATCTCAATCAACCAACTAGTTCCTCATCTACTTGTTTCCACTTTGCTCTTTGTGTCAATAAAAGCCTCACTCACTGAGAAAGGGACTTGCCCTATCAAGTAAGTGTTATCAATAAACCCTCTCTCCCACTGCACTGGTTCCCTGGATATGAAGTAGCAATGGGAATTCCTGATAATTGACTGGCAAACCACAAAAGAAATCAGGAAAGGAGGCTTCATTTAGGCAAATCAAGTCAGGGTTGATGTATATCCTTGTTAAATATTTTTCTTGCTCTATAATTGAGCAAATCTTTTCTTAATTGTTGAATGACCTAAGAATGTCTCATTTCAGTTTCTGAGTCAAATAGATCAGAAACTACCAGAGGATTACCCTCAAGCCCAGGCAGAACACTTACCTCTCTCTCTCTCTCTCTCTCTCTCTCTCTCTCCTCTCTCTCTCTCTCTCTCTCTCTCTCTCTATATATATATATATATATAATATACTATATATATATATGTATGTATATATGTATTTATATCTTGGTTCATATTTTTAAAAATTCTTTCTCCTGCCCATGAGAACCTTTTCAGCTCTTTAAAAACATGCCATCCATTTATTATATTGTTTATTGTTTATATTGCTTAAAATTATATTGTCACTAAGTGATAAAATCAACTATAAATTTGAAAGGAAGAGAGTCTTATCTTGAAGAAATGGAGGAACAAGACAGGTCTGGATGCAAATGGTACCTGTGAGTTAGAACTTTAGCATTTGTGGATGTTCCTCAAATATATTTGTTAAGTATAATCTATATTAGATTACTCTCTGTACAAGAAAGGAAGAGAGGGAAGGAGAAAAATATGAAACTCAAAACCTCAAAAGAATGATTGTTGGAAATTACCTTTACATGTGTTGGAAAATTAAATTATTTATTTTTAAAAAAATCATTGGTTAGTCAAGTTGAACTATGAGTTCACAGGTTGAAAGGAAGAGAAAGAAAAAGTAAACATTAAGGAAATGTTTGGTAAGAGGGTGCTGTGAAGCAAAATCACTATTCAGCTATTCCCAGAGCTGTGTTACCTCTATGTCTTTAATTGTAGAGAGATAAATCAATGCATTTATGTTCCATTGTCAAAAAGAAAAAAGCCAACTGTCTGCAAATTGAGTAAATATACCCTAAATGCATTCCAGCCCACTCATTTTTTTTTCCATTTGAGACATTCAGATAGTTTCCTGGTGTTTCTGATTCTCATCACATTACCAGTCAGGTTATCAAATTCATGCCTTTAGTTCCTTTGGAGTCATTATACTCCCAGATCTCATTACAACAAAGTTTTCCTTGCTATTTGAGGCTAGTCATAGGGCGGATATAATATGTTGTTTGGATGATGACTATAACTAATCCTAGACTTATATATTATACCCTTTATAAACTTAAGAAGTTTGGGGGAAACAAACAATTCCCTTCCAACTCCCACTCCAGTTGGACTGGTGTCTGGTTCTCATAAAATTATTCTGACATTCACAAAGCAAATGTCCTTTGAGTTTTGACTGCAGAGTTAGGGTGACCCACCAGATGGGGTATTCTGGCAAAGCCTGAAGGAAGCAGACATTGTTTACATTAACCTTTTTCAACCCTTTTCTGTGTGGGTAGCATCAAGGTGGTTAAATAAAGAGACTAAGTCATCCAGGATCCTGTAAACACTTGACACCCTGTCAAATAATTTATACTAGACCATCTGATTTGATAATCTTGAACACTATGGATGAGCAGCACAATAACAGGAACAATGTTATTTGAGTATCTGTACTGTTCAGGAGAGTATTTTTTACATTCTCCTTCTGGAATGTTCTTTACTTAGCCTCAGTATGAGGGGGAATTGCCACTAGGGTCAAAATGAGATAAAGTGTGCATGCTGTTTTAAATGCTGTGTGGGCTCAAAGCCTAAAAAGATTTTGCTGGTTTATGCACATACATATACATATACATATACATATACATATACATATACATATACATATACATATACACATACATATACATATACACATACATGTACACATACATGTACATGCACGTACATGTACGCATGCATATGCATATACACTCACATGTGTTATGTGTCTCTATATGTTGCTATGTGCATATACAAATCTCCTGACATATACACAAATATATATACATACAAAAGACACACTAGAAAAGGTCAGCAATGTGATAGACATCGAACTTTTTTCTTTTTGTCCTAAGATTAATAAACATAGCAGTTTCCAAAGATGTTTTCCTCTCCCCCCTCCACACCACATAATTTTAAGGCAAGGGTTTTCTAACTTTTTGTGCCATGGAACCCTTTGACATTCTTCTCACACTAATGTTTTTAAATGAATAAAATTTTATATATATATACATATATATATAATAAAAGAAATAATTATCAAATTGTTTTATGAAGACAAGTCCATAAGGACTGACTAAGGATCTCAGCTTCAGATACCCTCCTTCAAGAAATCATATTCGGGGCAGCTAGGGTGTCATAGTGGATAGAGTACCTGCCCTGGATTCAGGAGGACCTGAGTTCAAATCATCCTCAGACACTTAATAATTACCTAGCTGTGAGACCTTGGGCAAGTCACTTAACCCCATTGCCTTGCAAAAACCAAAAAAAAAAGAAGAAATCATATTTCCCGTATCTCTATGGAGTTTCTATGGGAGATTCCTTAAAATAAGGTTGAAATTACAGGATACCAAAATGAGAACTCAATGGTGATTTACATAGACTTTCTTGCCCTAAATAGTCTCAAACAAGTATATAGGATAAACAACTAGGCAATAAAGTTCAAAAAAATAAGATCAAGCTAAAAGATACTAACTAGCTGGGGGTGACCCTGCTTTAAGTTTCAGAGAATTTTACAACCTTGACCAAGGGCATATTTTGAAATAAGAGCTTCTAGAAGAGTTCCTGAATAAAAACATTTAAACCAATATTGTCAGGGATTTTTCCTCCTCGTTATTTGAGGTAGTTTTTTTTTCCCTAGTCTGTTGACCCTGTATTCAAGAATAGCCTCCTTTTCCTTAATATAGGATTTAGATTCATGATAGATTCCATTCATCCTAATTATGGGAAAAGAGATAATAATTAAGGTTTCAGGTGGAGCTCCAAAATGGAATCATAAAAGCTATAGATTTGTGCCCCAGATAATCATACACAGTGGAACTTATCAATGAGTACAGGACAAGCAAAGTTATGTCAATAATCTGTTCTAAAAGGCCAGCAGGGACAAGAGAGGCTATATCAAGAACTTACCTGGGAGAAAGAACACAGTGACATTAATCAACAACATTCCTTTACTTGTAGAGTACCTAGCCACAGGTATTCTCTGTGTGGATGTACAGTGCCACAGTGGCTAGAGCACTGTACTTGGAGTTCGGAAGAATTGAATAAAATTGTGGCTAAAGATTTTAATTTTGTGACCCTGGATAAATCATTTAAATTTTGTCTGCCTCAGTTTCCTCATCTGTAACAGGAGAATAATAATAATAATACCACTTAAGTCCCAGGGTCCTTGAGAGGATCAAATGATATATTTGTAAAGTGTTTTGCAAAAAATAAAGTACTAAGTAATTGATGTTATTATTATTAATACAAAATGCACCTCACCACATGCATTCCTTATTCATGTTTACTTTTTCCAGATGATGTGTGTATGGACAATAAAGTGTAACCTGACTTTATGATGGTAATGTTTTGTTTATACTCTTTTTACCCTGCATTTTAATTTAATGATTTTGTTTTGAACTACTTATGTCTTTTGGCTGATTGGTAAATTTAAAAATATCAATGAAACCTTAAGGTTATACTGAAGTTTAAAGAAGATATTGATCAGGGCGGCTAGGTGGCACAGTGGATAGGAGCACCTGCCCTGGAGTCAGGAGTACCTGAGTTCAAATGCGGCCTCAGACACTTAATTACCTAGCTGTATGACCTTGGGCAAGCCACTTAAGCCCATTTACCTTGCAAAATCCTAACAAAAAAAAAAGAAAGAAAAGATAGTGATCAACAATTTCTTGAACCTGAAGTAGCTTTATTTGGGAGAAACTACATATGAAGTTGGAGGTGGCTGCCCAGGTACCAGATTATAAATTTCCAGAATGAGAGTGGTTGACATAATTGTTTTCTTCTGTATTATGTCCTTCCTAAGCAGCATTACTTAGCCTGAGAGCCTTGAAGTAAGGAAGACTTAGGTTCATGTCCTACTTCCTACATATACTTGCTGTGTGACAAAAGTTAAGTCATTTAATTCTCATTTTCCAAAACAACTTTCTAAGGACTTAATTTCAGAGCAAATGTTTACTTGCATTGGTAGAGGATGTTTTCTCATAGGGAATACCCTGTATCAATCAAATCACAGGTTCAATTCAAAAGAAAAAATAGTTCTTTATAGAACTGATAGATGCTATAAAGTTATATTAAATTTTCCTTTACTCATTAATTCATCCAGCAAATATTTGTTAAGCATTTATTGCATTCAGAGCAATTGAGGTACCAGGCATTTTATAAACCTTAGATAAAACATAATCCTGGCCCTCATGTCTTTATACTAGGCAGATAAGGTATCAATAGAAAGTTCGTTAAAGGTTTGTACAAATTAATAAAACTTTTTCTTCTTTGGCTGGACTATATGTACTGGAAAGGATAGATGGTTAAAATGTAGTAAAATGAATAGTATCCCCAAAAGTGAATAAATAAAGCTACTTTGTAAATTACTACTTTTAACTTTTTTTATGATTTTTTTCAAGGAAATGTAAACTAAATCCTGCTTTTCCCTACTTAGGTTCTTAGCTTTACTTAAATAGCATATGGCTTTCTTCAAAATTGATTTCTACCTTCTTCCCCCTATAATTTGTGAAAAAAATGAACACAGAAATTATTAGTAGATTTGAATGTACTAACCCCTTCTAGGCAAATAGATATCAAGCTACAAATGTGAATTTTGTCATAATGCTAGAGTAATGGAAAACTGAATCATGAAGATTTTCCTTTTTAAGTGCTTGTGACAGCTCAGAAGTAATAATTCCTATTAATAAGTGATATAATGTGTCTCAACATGTGTCTTGGCTGAAACTATTATGTCAATAAACACAGCTAATCAGTTTAATGTGCTGAAGGCAGAGACTGGCAGCACATACAAATGTAGAGATACAAGCAAAGAACCTCTTTATCTCTTGTATTGTTTTATTCCCCCTCATGGTAGAAGGCATTAAAGCCTCCATATGAGGATTCTATTACATTTGTACCTGTCCAAAATGTCTGTTCTCCAATTTCTTCTTATCAGCTGACTACTCTTTAGCCATCTTCTCTTCCTTAATCTTTCAAATGTATCTGCCTGCCTCTTCAGTGGTTCATTTTGAATAAAGTGGTATTTTACTCTTCCTTCCTGACAGTGCAGGAAAAATTGGGGGTATGTATTAACAAGAAAAGAGTAAGATGACATGAGAATTAAAATAGATTTCTCTTCTTCAGATTGTGAGGCTGGTCAAAGTCCTGAAATGAAAAGTTTCTTCAGTTAGAATTTAAGAAATTAACAAAGTGAAGATTATTATTTTGGAGAACAACTCAGACTATTAGAAGCAGTATGGTATGGTGAATAGAGTGCTACTCCCAAAGCCAGAAAGATCTGGGTTCTATTTGGAAACATGATAGGTTTTTTCCCCTAAAAAAATTTTCACAATTAGGGTAGTTAGAAGGATTCTACATAGGTAGAGGCAAGGGAGTGAGTCAATTACATTAGGATAATGTAAAAAATTGGTAAGTGAGAAAGAAGAATGCCCTGGAGAATGGGAAAGGAGAAGAATGGGAAAATTATTTTATTTAAAAAGAGTTATTGGGTAGCTAAGTGGTGCAGTGGCCCTGGGGTCAGGAGGATCTGAGTTCAAATTTAGCTCAGACACTATAAAAAAATTGCCTAAGTGTGTGACCTTGGGCAAGTTGCTTAACCCCTTTGCCTTGCAAACAAAACAAAACATCACAAGACAACCAAACAATTAAATGAGGCCAGCAAATAAAAGTTTTTACATTTACAATGCAAAGGGTAGTTGTGTGGGTGGGGTGGTGGGCTATGCTTGAACCTTACACTCCTCTTTATTGTTTCAAAGAGAGGCACTAGGAGGGAAAGGGGAAAGAGAAAAGAATTGTGTGATAAATGGGAGTGCATATAAAGAAAGGCAGTGATCAGAGGCAAATATACTTTAGAGGGGGAACAGAGGAGAGAGGGAGAAAGGGAGGGAAAGAGTGAGAGAAAATTCTGTGTGTGTATGTGTGTGTGTGGTGTGTCAATGTGTATGTGTGTATATGAGAGTGAGACAGAGACAGAGAAACAGAGACAGAGAGACAGATACAAAGAGACAGAAAAAGACAGTGAGAGACAGAGACAGAGACAGAGAGAGACAGAGAGACAGAGAGAGAGAAAGAGAATAGGGTAAAAGGAAATATACAGTTAAAATGAATGGGATAAATTTACAAAAAGCAGAAGGATATAGTGATGCAGGGGGAAAGAAGAAAATTGTGAATGTAACAAAGAAAATTGGATGGAGATGTCAATTGACTAGAAGTAAAGAATTATGATTGTAACAGAAGCAATTGGCAATCTCAAATTGGGTGGAAATCACCATTACTATAATGCAAAATTTGTATACTGATCTCCTTAGGGCTTTACCCTCTACCTAATTCCTGGTCCAGTGAGAGAAAGGGATCTCACCTTTTTGCCCTCTGGATGAGAGGAAAGACATAAAACGTTGAGCTAGACTTCAGTTCAGGGCCACCAGTCTTCTCTGACCTGTGGCCCTGCCAAACCTGCTTGGCTGTTCTTTTATCTCTCTCTATTTCTCTCTCTCTCTCTCTCTCTCTCTCTCTCTCTCTCTCTCTCTCTCTCTCTCTCTCTCTCCTCTCTCCCTAACCCTTCCTATATCTTGTAATCTTTTAAATAATTTTTTGTTTTATTTCCACCCTTGCTTTCCCAGAGTCTGAATAATCATCCTCATAGGCAGAACCTTACTCAAGTAGCCAGTGGCTACAATAGTATACTAGTTTAGAAACAATACATTATTTACAAGAAGTACATTTGAAACAGACACACACACACACACACACACACACACACAAACACTCAGTTAAAATATGGGTCTAGGATAGAATCTCTTATTCTTCAGGTGAAGTTTAAAAAAAATATTTCAAGGACAAATAAGTTTATTTAGGTAGCACTATCATTAGGAGAAGCTAAGATAGAGAGATATTAGCAGCAGCAGCCATGAGGAAATAAGCATTAAGGAAAAGAAGGATCATGAGAATTTATTTGGGGGGAATCATGCTCTCCTAGAGCAGACTGGCTTCCCAAAGGAAGATGAAACAAAAACTTTATCTCATCAAAGAAAAAAGAATTAAAAGTGATAACCAGGTAAACTATATCTTTAAAAAAAAAGCAGCACCATTTACAATAAAGAGATTTCAACAGCCATCAAAAACTCAAAATAATTATTTCTGTTCTGACGAGAAATTCTGAGAGTCTTCTTCCAGATTGATTCTTTTGTGAAGGCAAACTAGACCTAGTCTTAATTACTGAATGGACATTGCTTTAAATAAACTTAAAATAGGGCAAGACCCCAGTTTAAAAAGACCTAGGTCTCCCACTTCATCTGGGGCCACTACTACCAGTATCTTGACCTATGTCTTTTCAATGCATTCAGATGACTCAGGATGAGAGAATGAGACTGATGACTCCTCACAGCTATGTCTTACATAAATACAATTCATTTGAAAGTCAAGACATCATCTGGTCAATATCATTGGTCTTCTTTATGAACAAAGGAAGAAAAAGCATTCAATATTAATTATCTATCTATCTATCTATCTATCTATCTATCTATTTATCTGTATATATCAAATGACATAGCATCTAAATCCTTAAAGAAAAATTAAATGAATTACAGAAAGAAACATTAAAACTATTCTAATGAGAGACCTCAGCTTCTCCCTCTCAGAACTAGATACATCTAACTTTAAAGTAAATATGAAAGAAGTAACAGAGTGTAAAGAGAATCTTAGAAAAGAAATATGACATGTGGAAAAAACTAAATGGGAATATAAAGGAATATATCTTTTTCTCAGCTGTTCATTATGCCTTCATAAAAACTGTCCATTTGTTAGGACATTAAAACCTCACAATAAAATGCAGAGAAGCAGAAATATGAATAATTTCATTTTAGACCATAAAGCAACAAAAATCACATTCTGGCCTGGAAACTAAATGATCTTAATTGAATGAATGAGTAGATCAAGGAAAAAGTCATAGAAACAATCAATAACAATTAATTAGAATGCAAATAGTGATACATTTCAAAATTTTAGCATTCAGCCAAAACAGAACTTATGGGAAAATCTCTAATCATCAATAAAAGAAACAAAAAAGATGGGTCAATGCATGACAAAGAAAAAGAAACAATAAAAAATCCTGAATTAAACAATCAGAGGAGAGATTAGCAAGTTAAAAAAAAACTAATAAAACTAGGAACAGTTTTATAAATTTTTATAATTTTTATTAACTGAATATTAAAACTTTTTACAAATGATTTAGATACAATGAAATAAATATAACATATTAAAATTGCATTGCTCCTCATAACATGTTAGGAATTATTTTTAGCCTTTAAATGAGATATTGATTTAAATTTATATCTGCAGTTCTTCCCCATCTGTTTAATTTTGGGGGAAAATCCTATAATTCAATACTTTAAGTAAAGAAATTGATGTTTCAGTTTATTAATATATCACTGAATAGCAAGCAGATTATTTTCATATTCCTTCTAACTAGAAGCTAAGACTAAGTGAGATTTTTGCATCTTAGCACTAATGTAAGATATATAGATAATATAAAATGGCAGATGTGTTCTTGGATCTCCAGTACTACTACGTGAAGATCTCTTTTTAGTTGCTAATAATAAAGACTACTTCTGGATCATGTACTCAGTTTTGGACTATGTACTCAGGTTCAATCATGTATAAAACTGATTATAAGAAGAAGGTTCTGAACCATTATTGGGTTGTTGAACCTGATAAATTCCCTTTTCTAGCTATTTAGGAAAATATTGCTTAAAATTTATATTGACTCATGCTAGTTGTGTCACCTAAGGGAAGATTAGAAAGGAACTCAATGTTCTATATGTTAGATTATGTCTATATGTCTCCACCCTCCTCCCCTCCCCCAACTCATTGATAAATATGAATCTACTTAATCAGAGTTAAATTAAGATTCAATTCCTTAGCTTCATGCCACTGCATAAACTTTTCTGTGTACCTGATACTTAGCTTCATCTAAACAAACATCATAGAAATGTAGAGTATTCACTTTTATGTTTCACTTCAAGATAAATGTTTTCTGACAAACCTGTTCAAGCCTGGGTCCATGACAGTGGTGGCTGTTTTGACATCCCTCAGACCAGGGATTGTCAAGAATGGTTAGCAGGAAACTATACCACATTAGAGTGAGAGTAGAGCCCAGTCCAGTCCAGAACAGACCTGGCCTCAGGGGCCCAGGAGTAGTCTTGGTGAGTCACCCAACAGATGCTTCTAGAGTGCTCAGCCCCAAAATGGTAAGGCGGTCAGGGGAGATTGCAGAGGCCTCTTTGCTCTCTGTTAGGTAGAATTCTGTTGCTTTGCCCATACTCAGATCTGGGTTCTAATCTGGGGCCTCAGTCTCAGGAAAAGAAAAAGGGGCACAATACAGCTTACTACTTGAAATGGAGCAGGAATTCTCTTTATGGTTTTAGGGCAGAGGGGAGTAATTTTAGTCACCCACAGGCCAGAACACAGGCCAGGAGAACAGTAATAGCCTCTCATAAGATCTTGGAGGAACTGAGAATTTGTAGGTTCTCAAGGGGGGAGGTGTTCCTGAAAACAACTGCAAAAACCCTCAAAAACTTGGGATGGTGCATCTTCCACCCCAGAAGCAGAGTCCCACTTTAACAAAGTTAAAATCAAGTCATAGGGTAGAGAAAAGAGTAAACAACAAAAGGAAAAAAAATCCAACTATAGATATTTATTTTGGTCCTATGGAGGATCAAAATACACATTCAGAACACAACAAAGTCAAAACCTCTGAATCTAATGACTCCAAGAAAGATATGAATTGATCTCTGGCTAAGAAAGGACTCTTGCACGATTTTGAAAAATCAAGTAAGGAAGGAAGAGAAAAATTGGGAAGAGTAATGACAACAATGCAGGAAAATCATGAAAACAAAGTGAGCAGCCTGGTAAAGGAGATACAAAAAAAACACTGAAGAAAATAGCATCTTAAAAACTATTTTGGGTCAAATAGAAAAAAGCAGTACAAAGGGTCATTGAGGAGAAGAAAGTCTTTAAAAGCATAATTGGCCAGATGGAAAAGAAGATACAAAGCCTTTTGAAGAATATAAATTCTTAAAATATAGAAAGAAATTAAGGAAGTTGATGACTGTGAGAAATCAAGAAAATAAAACCAAAGGAATGAAAAAGTAGAAGAAAAATGTGAAATATCTCATTGGGAAAAAAACTGACCTCAAAAACAGATCCAGAAGAGATCATTTAAAAATTAATGGATTGTCTGAAAGTCATGACCAAAAGAAGAACCTGGACTTCATTTTTCAAGAAATTTTCCAGGAAATTGCCCCAATATCCTAGAAGAAGAGGGTAAAATAGATTTGAAAGAAACTACCCATCACCTCCTGAAAGAGATTCCCTGCCACCAAAAATTTAAAAAAAAAACCTCCCAGGAATATTATAGACAAATTTCAGAACTTCCAAGTCAAAGAGAAAATATTATAATCAACCAGAAAGAAACAATTTAAATATCATGGAGATACAATCAGGATAGCACAAAATTTAGCAGTTTCTTTTTTAAAGGCTCATAGCACTTGGAATATGATAATCTGGAAGGCAAAGGAGCTTGGATTGTAACCAAGAATCAACTACTGAGCAAAACTGAACATACTTTTTCTGGGGGGAAAAGATGGAGATTCAATGAAATAGGGGATTTTCAAACATTCTTTCTGAAATGACCAGAGCTGAACTGAAAGCTTAATTTTCAAGCAAAAGACTCAGGTGAAACCAAAAAAAGGTGGATAAGAAGGACAAACCATAAGGCATTTAATGTTAAATTGTTTGTATTCCTGAATGATGCTGAAAATACTCATTTGACTATTCCCATTTATTAAGGCAGTTAGAAGGAGCACATAGACACAAGGCACAGGAGAGAGTTCAGCTTGAAGGTATAATATATTAAGAAGATTAAGTTGATGGGGGGAGAAATGAATGTACTAGGAGAAAGGGAAAGGAGAGGTAGAATGGAATATGTTATTTTACATTAAAGAGATAAGTTAAAAGTTTTTTCAGTAGAGAGGAAGAGTGGGAAGGTGAGGGGGAGTGATTGATCCTTACTTTCATAGGAAATGACTCAGAGAGGGATGAAAATACACACTCAATTGGGTATAGAAATCTTTCTTAACCTAGAGGAGAACAGGAGAGAAAATGGATGGAGAAAGGAGACAGGGGGAAGGGAGCAGGGTGTAGGTGGAAGATCTTGGGAGAGGATAATGAGATATAATATACTTTAGGAGAGGCACAGGGTGAGGAGAGAGAGAGAGAGAGAGAGAAAGAATAAAAGGGGGAGGGGAATAGGATAGAGGAAAATACAACTAGCAATAGTAACTGTGGGAAAAAATATTGAGGCAATTTCTCTGATGGACTTATGATAAGGAATGCTGATCATCCCAAAGATGTTGTCTGAATATAGATATGAAGCTTTCTTTCAGTTGACTATTAATAGTTTGGTTTTTTTCTTTTTAAAAATGTTTCTGTGGGGCAGCTAGGTGGCATGGTCGTTAGAGCACCTTCCCTGGAGTCAGGAGGACCTGAGTTAAAATCCTGCCTCAAACACTTAATAATTACCTAACTGTGTGACCTTGGGCAAGTCACTTAATGCCATTGCCTAGCCAAAAAATAAGAGATTATAAAAAAAAAGAAATGTTTCCTCACATCATTTGTCTGCTTATCTATTTGGAGTGGCTTTTGATCATGAATTTTTTTTCTATTAGTTGTCTATATATCTTGTTCTAGGGGGTTTTTTTGCAAGACAATGGGGTTAAGTGACTTACCCAAGGCCACACAGCTAGGTAATTATTAAGTGTTTGAGCCCAGATTTGAACTCAGGTACTCCTGACTCCAGGGCCAGTGCTCTGTCCACTGCGCCACTAGCCGCCTGAGCTGTCTACATATCTTGTATTGGGCAAATAGGTGACACAGTGGATAGAATTCTGGACCTGGAACCAGGGAGATCTGAGTACCAATTTAATCTCAGACAATAACTGTGTGGCCCTGGACAAGTCACTTAACCCTGTTTGTCTCAATTATTTTATATGAAAAAAATGAACTGGAGAAGGAAATGACAAACTTGTCCAAAAGTTTTTGATAAGAGAACCTCAAAAGGGAACATGAAAAGTAGGCCATGACTGAAAAAAGACTGAACAACAACAAAATATTTTAAATACCAAACCCTCATCATAAATATCTGAAGCAAATAATTTTTCCCTTGACAGCCTTGTCAAAAGAGTTGAATTAGTGTTGTTCATGCAAAAGCTTCAATAAAATTATTTTCTATTAAACATGATTGTTCATATAAACCTATATTAGATTGCTTTCTGCTGTGGGGAAGGGATAGGGAAGGGAAAGAGTAGAAAAATGTAAAACTCAAAATCAAAAAGATGAATGTTGAAAAATATCTTTGCATGTCTTGTAAAAAAAATAACATTAAAACAAGACTTGCTCATTGGCCTTGGATCTTGAGCCACATCATTATGGCTATGTGGTAGCACATCCTGACTCGATGAAAATAATTTTAATGATGACTTTAACTGCATTAGGTTAGAGGTATAGTCTTTGGAACTGGTCAGATGATAGTTTTGATATATTTGACTGTGGTCAGATGAGATCTGTCTATTGTGTTCAATGATGGGTACCATATTTTAGAAAAGAAACTGATAAGTTGTAGTGTATCCAGAGGAATTTGACCCACATTGTAAAGGACCTTGAGGTCAAACCCAATCAAGATCTTTTGAAGGAATTAGAATGTTTGACCAGGAGAAAAGAAGACCAAGGATAGATATAATAACTCTCTTAAAGTATATGAAAGGTTATTAATTGGAAGTTTTTCTCCTTGACCCTAACTTAGAGAAATGAGTAGATATTTCAAAGAAGCACACATAGGTATGATGTAAGGAAAAACTTAAGAAGATTTAAAACTATGCAAAATAGAAATAGGCTATTTTAGGAGGTAGAGGTTTATATTCCCTGAAGGTCTTCAAGCAAAGTTTTTTTTAAAACTTGAATATGTTTTTGAGATTTATTTTTAATTCGGGTGTGGGAAGGCCTAGATGGCTAATGACATTCTTTGCAATTCTCAAATTTTATGATTTTGTCATATTTCACCTCTGTAGCACGTCTTTATCTGTAAAATATAGAAGTGCCCTTTGCCTCACTGATACCTGATGGATGGATTTATATAAAATGTCTTAAGTTCTTAAGAAAAACATTCTAAACCAAAATTTTTGAAACATTATTAAATATAATATCAGAGACTAAGTGGAATTCTTATAATACTTTCCTGAAATGAAATTAGAAGTCACAATAAGAATAGAGATATTTAATTCTGAAATTTTCTCAAAAATATTCAAACTCAAATTCCTTCCTACCTCCTTTCCTACCTCATAGTATTATTTTTATTTCTTTTTAAAAATTCACAAAAATATTTCTCACTTCTTTATAAACAAAAATAAAATACTTATAACAAATACACTTGAATTTACCTATCCTCCTCCTCTTCTTCTCTCTATCCTTTGTTATCTGTTTCTCTGTAATTGAAATATGTTTCTGCTCCCATTACTGCATGGTGAAGTTCAAGTATTATTTGTTGCCCTGTTTCTTTTTTCTTATTTATATGATCTTCAAATTATGTATCCTGCAAGGTTACAGGCTACTTAAGTTAATTTTATCTATCCTTCTTCTCCTCATTCCTTTAGATTTTCCTTAAGATCATGAAAATATACATCCAAGTCATCTATGCTCTACAACCACCAAATATATTAAGGTTCTGAGGAAACACATCTGTTATCTCCATTTTTAATATGAAAATACTCCGTGCTCGTTTAGTCTGCTATGGTTACTCACTCAAATTTACCTATGTTTCTCTTGAGTTCTCTATTTGCATTTTAAGTTCTCTACTTTTCTCTGATTTTTTTTAATTAGTAATGGTTGAAAGTGCTCTATTTCACTAAAAATTCCTTATTTTCTCCTATAAGTTTATACTCTGTTATAATGGGTGATGCTTGCTTATGAAATCTATAAATCTTCACTTTTGAATGATCATATTCTAAGTTCACCTCTACTCCATTAAAGTGGTGATCCTGATGTGGTTCCTTGGCATTTGCATTCTTTATTTCTGGCTGCTTGCAGTATTTTTTCTTTGATCTATATATTACAATAAATTTTTCCTTGCAGATTTCTTTCAGGAGGTTACCTGAAGATTTTTTTTTTATTTTTCATTTTGCTCTCTGATTCTAAGAAATCTAGACAGTTTCCCTTTCATGATATTTTGAAATATAATGTCTAGGTTTCCTTTTTGTTCATTTTTGGCTCTCAGCTAGAATGATTCTTAAATTATCTCTTGATGTATTTTCAAGGTCAATTGCTTTAGATATGAAATTTACATTTCTGACATCTTTTTTTTTGACTTTGTTAAATATTCCTTGTTGTCTCAAGAAATTACCATTTTATAATCTCCTCTGTGCTTTAGGAAAATCACCTTAGAGACTGAATATATGATGGATTGAAGTGAGGAGAGATATGAAACAGACTGATTCACCAGAAAGCAATTGAAATAGTTCAGGCATTAAGATGATGAGGGCCCATATCATAGGACTGACAATGTCAGAGAAAAGGGATGGATTTGAGAGATGTTGCAGGGATGAATTGAGAGACTTTGGCAACTGACTGGATATGGATAGTCAGAAATAATGAAGAACTAACAAAGATTGCCAGGTTATGATTACGAAGCATGGAAAGATGGTGATGCCTTTAACAGTTAGTTTAGGTGGAAAGATTATGAGTTCTGTTTGCACATTGTTCAAGAAGTCTAATGAATATCAAATGTGATATATCTGAAAGGCAGTCGAAAATATGAGACTAGAGATCAGTAGAAAAGTTAGGATAGGATAAGTAGATTTGAAAATCTGTATTCAAATGTTAATTAAATTAAAGAATGTCATACTAGTTTCAGAGCAAATGGAAATCTATAATTATATTTGGGTTAAAAATCTATTTATTTTTCTTATTATTTTCTTATCATTTCTTATCATTTTCTTATCTAATCATAAAAACACACAAAATCACTGTGAGTTTTACCTAAAAAAGTAAAAAAAATACAGCAAATATAAGAAATTAGTTTATTATTTTTCTATCATCTATATGTATAGTTATCCAAAACAAGTGACAAAATTAAAAATGATTATATTGTATTTCTTCCAGAAAGGAAACACACAGAAGAGGGACTACTTATTTTTTTCTTGTCTTTCAATAGTATTTTCTTACAAAAATATCTGATTTACTTTTTCTTTTTTCCCATTTTTGACATTTTGAGACATGATTTCTGTTGCTTGGCTACAGTTTTAATTAGGTCTTTATTCACAGATCATCTAAAGTATTATTTTAAGTGATCTTATTTATTATCTATTTCTGTATATGTTCAAATAGGTTCATGTTCTCTGATGACTAAAAAAATGATACCAAGGTCATATATAAATGAGCATTATCTACAAGCTGAAAGTGAAGGAGAATTAGTTGGCTACTATAAAAATGTAAAGCAAATATAATTTTAAAGACGGGGATTTGAATTGCATCAGTGGTAAATTTTTTTTCCTCAGGGACTCATTATGGCCTCATAACATTAATTTTTCATAAATTATTCAGGTCTCATTTTGGACATTCCATATTAGAAATACTTATTGGTAGCAGCCACTTCCTCTACTAAAGGCATATTCAGATGCTTCATTGAGGTGTAGAGGTGACTCTGTATTCCTGTATGCTATGCCAGTGAAGGGCATTTTGGCATGTTTTATCATATTAGAGAGACTTCAAGTCAAACCAAGGCCATGGACTGTTTATCTGTAGCAGGACCAACCCAACTAAGTTTAGGAAGACTTATCATATTGAATAATAAATTATTCTGACTACATCAACTCAAGAAAAGTCCACCAAGTTACTGAAGTTTGTAGGCTGGTGGAAGGAGCCACAGAACTAAAATCACAGATCTCTACAAGTATTAAAGAAATGTGAATATTTCAATGGTAATGGTATGACTTACCCATGATATTCTTCCATTCTGAAAATCTTTATTTTACTGCCAATGTCTCTATTTTTGCCATTTACAGATACTTGAAGGTGATAACTGATATAATGGATGGACTTTTGGACTCAATATCAGTAAATCCTGAGTTTGACTCTAACCTCAGTTGGACCTTAGGTAAATTGTTCATCTCTTTTTGAGCCTCCTTTTCCTCCACTGTAAATGTGAGTTCCCTGAGGGCAAAGACTGTGTTTTCCCTCTTTTTCAATCCCTACTGCTTAGCACAGTGTCTGGCACATAGTTATTTCTTAATAAATGTTTATTGGGGGTGGCTAGGTGGCACAGTGCCCTGGAGTCAGGAGTACCTGGGTTCAAATACAGTCTTAGACACTTAATAATTACCTAGCTGTGTGGCCTTGGGCAAGCCACTTAACCCCATTTGCCTTACCAAAAAAACCCCCTAAAAATCCTAATAAATGTTTATTGATTTATTAATTAATCAAAGGGTTGAACTTGGTGGCTTCAATGATCCTTTTCAGTTTTCTTCTATAATTGTATAGATGTTGAATTCTAACTTGATAAGGAAAAAAGAAAATTCTATTAAAAATTCTTGCCAAAATTAGAGGAAATGTTATTAAAGATTCAAAGCATAAATATCTGCAACATCTTATTGAAAATAAAATATTAGAGAAAAATATATTTAAAGCATCATACATATATACACAAATATAAAATATCTATATTTCATTTGAAGAATATAATAGTAATTATTTCTATAAATATTCTCATATTTGAGTTTTGGTTGGTCTTAAACTACACACTCAAATTAAAATTTAAACTGACATAAAAACTGTACCAAACTCTAAATTACCAACCATGAAAAGAGGAATATTTAGATTCAACTTTTTTTTTAGATTCAATTTTAAAAGTACTGTTTGAATATCCATTCTTGATTAAGCAGTAAAATTCTTATAAGAATGGAAACTCTTTTCCTGAATTAAAAGCTTTATTAAATTTAAATTTTTTAAAATAAAAGAAAGATTTTATTTATTTTTAATTTTACAATTTTTCCTTTAATCTTGCTTCCCTTCTTTCAGCTCCCACAGAAGGCAGTCTTGTTAGTCTTTACATTGTTTCCATGGTGTACACTGATCTAAGTTGAATGTGATGAGAGAGAAATCATATCCTTAAGGAAGAAAAAATAAAGTATAAGAGATAGCAAAATTACATAAAAAGATAACTTTTTAAAAAATTAAAGTCTTTGGTCTTTGTTGAAACTCCACAATTCTTTCTCTGGATATAGATGGCATTCTTCATTGCAGATAGCCCAAAATTGTGCCTGATTATTGAACTAATGGAATAAGCAAGTTCATTAAGGTTGATAATCACCCCCATGTTGCTATTAGGGTGTACAATGTTCTTATGCTTCTGCTTATCTCACTCAGCATCAGGTCATGCAAATCCCTCCAGGCTTCCCTGAATTACTATCCCTCTTGGTTTCTAATAAAACAATAGTGTCCTATGACATACATATACCACAGTTTGTTAAGTCATTCCCCAATTGAAGGACATTTACTTAATTTCCAATTCTTTGCCACCACAAACAGGGCTGCTATGAATATTTTTGTACAAGTGATGTTTTTTACCCTTTTCATAATTAAGATTTAGATTGTTAAAATCTACTCAGCTATGGTAATGTTTCATTGAGTCATGACAAATATTTCAGAAATTGTTTTTACAGAGGAGTCATATGTACATTTCATATCTGGGATACTCCCTCCAGTCACCTCCACATTTTTTGTTCCCTTGGTTTCCTTCAAGATCCAGATCAATTCTCCCTTTCTGTCTTTTCTTATCCTCCAAGTGCTAGTATCTTCCCCCTAAAATTACCCTTTACCCTCTAACTACTCTCTCTCTCTCTCTCTCTCTCTCTCTCTCTCTCTCTCTCTCTCTCTCATCCACACACATCTATTTATCTATCATTTATCTATCTATCATTTATCTATCTATCTATCTATCTATCTATCTATCTATAATTGTTTATAATTAATTCCATATTGTCTCCACCATTGGGATGTAAATTCTTTGAGAGCAAAGCCACTTTTTGCCTTACTTTGGACACCTTACTCTGTGTTATACAATGTTTGATACATAGTAAGTACTTTATAAATGCTTATTGACTTCTTGATAGTCTTATTTGTAACTTTTTCATTCAGAGGAGATTCTAAATCAAATAGACAGGAAAAATTTTTGATAGTAAATGCCAATGCCAATTTCTCAATATTTCTTATAGATAGAATGCTTAAGAGAACTGCTCTGTTTGCATTAGGAATTCATGAAAATAAATTAGAAAGAGGCTTTTCACTTAATTTAAATTTGAATTAACTCAGATTTTCATAAAACAGAAAAAGATGCTTTCATAAAATACTTTAGGGGGTTGACCAGACTTATTTACAGAACATGTTTGTACATAGATATCATTTCTGTAGAGAATCAGCATAGTTCAGTGGATAGAGTGAAAGATTTGCAGTCAGGTTCAGATCCCCTTTCTTGCTCTTTACAAGCTAGGTACCAAGGAGTTGACTTTAATGGTTTAAGACTCAGTTTCTTCATCTGAACAATGAGAATAATAATATCTGCATTATCTATTTCACAGGATTATTTGGTATGAAATGAAGTAATATGTGAAAAGGATATTTCAAACATGGAAGCACAATAAAAATATGTTATTATTTTGCTCACAGGAATGTATTTTTTGATCCTTGACACTGTACTTTCTAACTCCATTTTCACTAAATGTCTTCTAGGCCTTGATAAATGTCTATTGATTATCCAACACTCTATTTACTCCTAGGACAAATTTTTATTCTTTTCTATTTATAAAATGAATTTTACATAATATTTTAACATAAATATTCTAAAAATAAAGTAAATGAATGCCATTAGTATTCGCATTCAAATAAATTAATACCATAAGTATTATCACTAAGATGCTTCTTATAAATTCTTCTTATTCTTCTATTCTGGTCTTCAGAATTTCTAGTCAATTTTTCAAATTTCATCAAGATTGCCAGTTTGTTTAAAGTTTGGTACAACTAGTAGATAGAGCACTGCTGCTGAAGCCTGGAAGATCTCAGTTCAAATTTGGCCTTCAACTTACAAGTTTTGTGACCCTAGACAAATCAATTAGTCCAGATTGTCAAAAAAACAAAAACAAAATCAAGAAAAATAAAATCCCCCCAAATCTCCAGAAGTTTGTATGGGATTCCAGAATTTTATTTCTTAGCTTTGTGGCAGGGGTACCCTGAACTTATCTTGAGTTGCTCTACTTTGTAGGAGTGAAGCCCTGCTAAACTTGCACGAGAGTGATCTTCTGCAAATGAACTCTATTAAACTTTCAGTTTCCTGGAAGTTGAGAAAGCTACAAGCCTGGGTCTGGTCAGTCTGCCCAGAAAGATAAATTGTTTGCATGCTTGAGATCCTTTTAGATAAGCAGAACATCCTTACTCTATGGTCTGAAGTTTCCAAGCCCTCCTGCTATCTCTTCCCACCCCCCCCCTACTGCTTCCTTCCATACCTTGCCCATTTGAGAAGGGATTGCCCTCTGCTCCTCTCATGAGACCTCTCCTTTTTGTGGTAACCCATAAATACCCAAGATTTTGTCTGTATTGTGGGATTTGGGGTTTGAGTTCCCACATGCATGTACCTTTCTCTTGTAATAAATCAAGTTACTATCCATGTCTTGTGGAATCATGACATTTATAATCTTCTTATGCCTTATATACTCCCATATTCTCAGAAGTTTCTTGATCAAAATGCTATCTCTTTTCTCCAGGAATTTTCATTGACTATTTTCTATGCCTGGAATGCCATCCCATTTCATTTTCACCTTCTGACTCCCTTGCCTTCCTTTAAGTTCCAATCTTCTACAAGAAGCTTTTCTCTATCCCCCCTTAATTCTAATTCTGGTTATCTCAAGTTTATCCTATAGCTACCTTCTGGTTGATAATTGTTTCTTCATCTCCCAAATTCGATTCTGAGCATCTTTAGACCAGGGACTATATTTGGACTTTCTTTATATTCTTAGTGCTTAGCATGATGCCTGGCACATTGTATAAGCTTCCTAAAATTTTTTATCATTTAATAAATTTAAATTTATTGATGAACAATTCAAATGAGATGCATCCTAATACTTTCAAATTTCTCTGACTGCAGCAGATTGATATCATTATGGCTGCCCAGACAGGAAAGTTATTAAGTCCTATATTATAGATGTAAAATATATAAATACATATATATAGATATGTTTATTAAGTCATATAAATACACACATATATGTATGTATATGTAACAGATGCCTAGATCCTATCAACTATATTATAGATAGGTCTAAGTATTGAACTGAAAAGATAAATGATTTAGAAGTCTGAGAACTTGAGTTTAAATTTAACCTCTTTCTTGCTGACTGTAGATAATTGGCAGTTTTATCAACTTTAAGATGAGAGCTATGCTAAAGGGAGTCTGAGGTAGCTTCCATATCTATATCTCAGACTGCTCCCATGGTTGCATTCTGCATTGTTCCTATTAATTGCAAATTCCTATTGATCTTAAACTTATATGTTAAACACATATAATTTTAAATTAAATCAAATTTTACCCCTATAATCAAATCTTGTTAAAGCCTATCGATTTAATTAATCTCTTGCATATAATTCCCCTTTAAAACATAAAATAGTTAAAATCTATATTTTGAAATTTATTTTATATACATATCACTGATCCTGAAGGAATAAGGTTTTGGACTTTATGATAACTATTATCTTTATTATTACTTCCTATTTTCTTTAAATTTCATTTTTCATTTTCAATCAACCCACATTTGTATTTTCTAAATCCATGTGCAAAAACACATTCCATGAAAACTGTGGATGAAACCTTATTTTCTCTTCCTCAGTAATAATGCAAAACTAAGAATTGAGGGTTAAAATCCTGTTTTGGGTTTTTTTTTTTTTTAGGTTTTTGCTAGGCAATGGGGTTAAATGGCTTGCCTAAGATCACACAGCTAGGCAATTATTAAGTGTCTGAGTCCAGATTTGAACCCAGGTACTCCTGACTCCAGGGCCGGTGCTTTATCCACTGCGCCACCCAGCCACCCCAAATCCTGTTTTTTTTTTTTTTAATATTCTTCTCTTAATTACTTTGCTCCTTAAAGCATCTGCAAGAAGGTCTTGATCTTTATGAGAAATGATTGTCCAGTGTATTTCCTGATATGAGTCCCAAACTCTTCTGCCAATTCAGGTAGTCAAATCACCTATAACTCAAAGATATTAGGAATCTTAAAATTTATGGAGCTTGTCTGATGAAACTAACAAACATAATCTTCTTAACTCCAAAACCAACATTCATCTAACTCCTCTTCCTCTACTCACACAATGACTCTCTGTTTTTGTCTTATGAATTGTTAATAGTTGTAAATCAACAAATACTTTCCTCAGACACTCCTTAATATCAGATTCCTCACCAAAACATCACTGAAAAAGTTTTTTTAAAATATTCAAACATGCATCATGAAATAATTTATTAAATGATAATTTTATACTTCATAAAAAGAAATCAAACATTACATAGTTGTTCATTGTAACCATACATTTTGTGGGGAAAGAATTAATCAAATTAGCTTAGTTTGACTAGATATAATAAAATCAACTTTGAATATGTCAATAAGTAAACAAAGGTGACATCATAATACTGGTAATGTAATTCAACCTAAGGCATTCGTTCAATATGTCTCATAATTTTTTGTAATACATTTCAATTAGTGAAGAGATAAAGTTCTTAAGTATATCAAAACTTGTATTCATCACATTAGTTTTAATTAATTTATTTTTCCAACTAAGTGAAAAGTTTTCAACATTTCTTTTTTAAAATATTTTTGTGATGCAGTTTATTTTATTTTGTTTCTCTCTGGTTACATGTAGCTAGTTTTAACACTCACTTTTCAAACTTTGAATTCCAAATTCTCTGCTTTTTCCTACTGCACTCTCTCTCATTAAGAAGGTAAATTATTTTATATATGCTAAAAATGTATAATCTACCACTATACTGATGTTTGTCCTTCATTATCGAAGAAAACTATAACATAAGCGAGATAATGCCATGATAAGTTTGTGAATTGGATTTGAGTTAGGGTATACTGTGCTAAGTCACCAGCCTCCCTTTGTCCTCCAGAGTTATCTAGGTCGAGTAGCCAGATATGAACCAGTTCAACTAGACACAGCCCTGAATGTGAGGCAATCATTGTTATGTGACTTGCCCAAAGTCACACAGTTAGTAAGTGTCTAGTGTCTGAGGCTGGATTCAAGATCCCTTCCCTGAAAGTAAGATGGTGCCCTTGAAGAAATAGGAAATTTTGGAATAGGAAATTTGAGGCAAATATATAGATTTATAGATAAAGACCCCATTTTAAGAAGATGGGCCAAAAAATGAAGGGAGGTGATACTTACGGTGGCAGCCTCTTTCATATTTACTAATTCAGCACACAAGAGAAATTCTGAGTTGTTCCTGTGCTCAGATAGCAAGGTATAGCTGAGGGACTACTGTTGGACATGAGAAAACTGCAGCTCCAACTTCTTTGATGCTGGATGCACAGAGGGATTGAAATTGGTTAAATCATTGTTACAGTCTGTACTAGTCATGATTAATGTTCTGATATTAGTATTTTAATGGACCCTTTACCACTCTAACCAAAAACCTTTCCAGAAAAATGAACTTGACAGAGGTGATCTGAATAAAAGCATATAAGGTAAGCAATATGAAACAAAATGAGCTTAATATTACTTGCTCTAATGACAACATTGTAGATTTCAATGTACTTTGAAAAGCTGAATAGTACTGATAAGGTTCTGTACTCTTATTAAAGTAGGAAAATTCAGAGTAGACTATCATTGACTTTTTTTAGACAACAGGGTGTGCTATGTGTATTTGCCAAGTTATCTATTTCTCTTGATTAGGATCCTGAGGACCTAAATGTTTTGGACTCATGTTAGATTCTGATATCTATTAGTTATATGTGTCCACCAGTCAGATCTTTCCATTCGTGCCTTAACTTTTTATTCCAAGCCATTACTATACTAGTGATGTTGTGAAAGTAAACTTAATCTACCCCTCCACAAAAAGAGAAACCTCAAGAAAAATTAGGTAAACAATATGTATGCTTCAATATGCATTAAGACATTATCAACTCTTTTGGGATGGATAATATTATTTATCATAGGTCCTTCAGAATTGTCTTGGGTCACAGCTGAGAAAAGGTAAGTCATTCACAGTAGATCATCCTACAATATTGCTGTTACTTTGTATATAATATATTTCCCATTGCATCTGCTCAAGTCTTTCCAGATTTTACTGAGAGTAATTTGTTCACTTATAGCATAATTATTATCATAATCAAATACCACAATTTGTTCAGTAATTTACCAGCTGATGGACATCCACTCAATTTTCTATTCCTTGTCACCAGAAAAGAGCTGCTTTATATAGTCTTACATAGATAGATAGATAGATAGATAGATAGATAGATAGATAGATAGATCCTTTTCCTTCCTGTTTTTCATGTGTTCTGGAATATAGTGTAAATTAGTGGCATTGCTAGGTAAAAGGGTAAGCATGGTTTTCTAGTTCTTTGTGCATAGTTCCAAATTGTTCTACAGAATATTTGATCATTTCATAATTCACCCAACAATGCATTAATGTCTCATTTTTCTTCCATCCTCTCCAACATTCGCCATTTTTCCTTTCTCTTTTATTAATCAATTAAATAGGTATAAGGTAGTACTTCAGAATTGCTCTAATTTACATTTCTTCTGTAAATACTGAGTTAAGACTTAAAAATATGGACATAGCACTGATAACCTTTGAAGACTGTTCATATATTTTGATAATTTATCAATTGGGAAATGTCTCTTATTTGTTTGACTCATTTCTCTATGTTTGAGGAATGAGGACTTTATTAGAGAAAGTTGTTTCACTATTTTTTCCCACAGTTACTACTGCTAACTTTATTTCCCTCTATCCCATTCCTCCAGCCTCATCTATTTTCTTCTCACTTTCCTTTCACTCGGTCCCTTTTCACAGGGACATTTGCATTTGACTACTCTTTCCTAGTCTTCCCTCCCTTCTTTCATCCTTCTCTTTTTTTCTCTCATCCTCTTCCTCTCTTCTTTTCTTCTAGAGAAAGATAGATTTATACCCAATTGATTGTGAATTTTATTCTCTCTCTCTCTCTGAAATAATTTCAATGAGAGTAAGGCTTACTCACTCCACTGCATTTCAAAACTTTTTTCAAGCCCCTTTTATGTGAAATAACTTGTCCAATTCTACTTTCCATATTTTTCTATATAAGTTCTATAATTCCATATTTTTATATATTATCCCTTTATATTCAACTCCCACTTTTTCCTTGTCTATATTTACTCATTTTAGTTGTCCTAATAAATGAGAAACTTCATATGAGTTATTAGTATCATCTTCCCATGCAAGAATGTAAGCAGTTAATCATCATTAAGTCACTTATAATTTGCCTTTCCTGTTTACCTTTTTATGCTTTTCTTGAGTCTCATTTTTGAAGATCAGATTTTCTATTGAGCTCTGACCTTTTCATCAGAAAAAGTTTGAAAGTCCTCCATCTCATTGCATGTTCATCTTTTCCCCTGAAAGAGAATGTTCAATATTGTTGAGTAGTTGATTTTTGGTTGTAATACAAGCTCTTTTCCTTCCCAAAGATCATATTCCAAGTCCTATTATGTCTTAATTTAGAAGTTGCTAAATCTTGTGCTTTCTTGACTATAGTTAATGATAATTAAATATTTCTTTCTGGATACTTACAATATTTTAAACTTGACCTTGGAGCTCTGAAATTTGATTATAGTATTCCTGGGAGTTTTCCCTTTGGGATCATTTTTAGGAGGTGATTAATAGATTCTTTCAATTTCTATTTTATCCTCTGGCTCTGGAACATCAGTGTTATTTTCCTTGATAATCTATCTATAGGATCTTTTTGTTGATCATGGCTTTAAAGTAGTCCAACAATTTTTAAATTACCTCTCCTGGATCTATTTTCCAAATCAAGTTGTTTTTTCAATGAGATATTTCATATTTTCTTTTAGTTTTTCTTTCTTTTGGTTTTGGTTTTGTGTGTGTGTGTGATTGATTTCTCACAGTCATCAGCTTCTCTTTGATCAATTCTATAATTTAAGGAATTATTTCCTTCAGTGAGTTTTTAAATCTCCTTTTCCATTTTGTCAGTTCTACTTTTTAAGGCTTTCTTCATCTCATTGCTTTTTTGACCTCTCTTTCCATTTGACCAAATCTGGTTTTTAAGATTTTTTTTTGTCTTCAGTATTGTTTTGTGCCTCCTTCACCAAGCTGCTGACTTGATTTGCATGATTTTCTTCACTCCTATTTATCTTTCCAATTTTTTCTCTACCTCCCTTAGTTGATTTTCCAAATACTTTTTGAGTTCTTCTGGGACCTGAGAAAAATTCATATTTTTCTTGAAGTATTTGGATGCAGAAAATTTGAATTTATTATTCTCTTATGAGTATATATTTTGATCTTCCTATAAACATAGTAACTTTCTATAATCTGATTTTTTTTCGTCTGTTGTTTGCTCATTTCCCCAGTCTATGACTTGGTTTTAACTGTTTGTTAAGGTTAAGAACTTCCATATACCAAGCTTTTGGGGTTTTTCGCAGTTTTTTCAGAGATTCTTTTAGGGACTTGTAAGTTTTCAATTCTTCCTAAGACTTATGACCTAAGGAGAGGTTTTTACTATTCTCCTGGCCTGTGTTATGGTCTGTGGGTCACACCAAATATTTCTTTCTGCTGTGGAATTGTGAGGAAGGGTCTCAGCTCCCCTGGGGCAATAAGCTCTTTTCTACTACTGTTCCTCTTCTTCTTGGTACTGTAACCTGAAATTGCTTCCCACAAAAGAGTATGGGTAAAGCAACAGAATCTTCCTTAGTGATAGTAACGAAACCAATTTAATCACATTCTGACCCCATACTGTCTGTGGACTGAGAGCTCTGGAAGCAGCTGCTTCTGTTGATTCAGTAGCTCCCAAGACCAGGGGAAAAAGTCTCATTGTATTTGAGCAAAAAAAAAAAAGAAAGAAAGAAAGAAAGAAAGAAGAAATAAAATAGCAGAATCATACCTAAATATTGAATTGCTCTTTTGATAGCTAGAAAAACCCATTGTGATTGTGCAATATGGTTTCCCATGACCATAGGAAGAGAACTGTCTTTGCATATGTATATCAACTAAATAGGGGAAAAAAGGATCTCATTATGAACTCATTCTATAAGATAAAGGGGAATAACCAAGTGTCCCCCCATAAAAATATGGTTGAATTCCATTAATGAGGGGAAAAGTATCAATTCATGAGGAATGGATTGTATATTATTCTTAAGTCAAAAAGAAATGAGATATAAAAACAAAAGATATTCATATCACTTGATTTCAATCCCTTTCTCTTCTCATTCACCATTCAATCCCTTGCACTCATGCTAGAAATGTAAGCACTTTCTCTAGTTATTAATTTGTGTTCACTGCAAAATTCAATGATGCCCATTCTTCTTGACTTCTCTCCTCAATTTAACACTGCTGAAAACCCTCTAGTCATGAATATTCTCTTCTCTCTTGTTCTACTCTCTTGGTTCTCTCTGCTTACCTTTCTGACCACTGTTTCTCAGTCTTCTTTATTGGGTCATCATTTAAACCAATAGTCTCAAACTAAAATAGAAATGGTGGCCTCTAAACCATACATAAAAATTCCTTTATTTAAAAATGTTTTTATTTATGTTTTATTCTAATTTTCTTTATTGTAAAATTTTTTGCAATTATATTTGAATCTGCTTCTAGCACCACTGGAAAGGGTTGTAGGTTGCATGTTGTCATGATAAAAATCTCTGATGAAGAGACTCCAAGACACAAAATTCTGATAAAAATCAATTTATTAGTAAGACTAGCAATGGCTAATAATAGAATTTAATGGCCCCTCAGTGACCAGAGGAACACCTTAGTATCAGAGCAGTTGTTACATAAGATCCTATGACACAAACTAAATTAAATCTGTTGTCTATATAAAAGGTGACTATATTTGGACTATATTTCACACTGACCCATAAGAGATCAACAGAATCTATAGCAATGGAGAAAACACAGAGTGGAATAATACTCTTTGAAAAGTCTCATTTTAGATAACAATATCAGTGAGACCCAGTGCTAGGCAAGCATCTCCTAACAAGGTTGAATCATCTTTTATCTGTCTTCCTTAACTCTCTCAGTTTGTAGCCCTTAAAATTAGGGTACCTAAGCTTTTACAAACTTGTTGAAATCTATTGAATTAAATCCTTTTTTTGGTTTGTTTTTGTTTTTGCAAGGCAATGGGATTAAGTGACTTGCCCAAGTTATACAATTAAGTTTTATGTGTTTCAGGACAAATTTGAACTCAGGTCCTCCTGACTCTAAGGGTGATACTCTATTCACTGTACCACATGGCTACCCCTATAGAATTAAATCTTAATTAGATCCATAGATATTAGTTCCAGTGATTAACTAAATTTTTTTAATAATCAGTATTCAAAAAGCAATTTCACACTGTCACTGGTACAGGGAAGATATTTAACATTTCTAATTTATGCCATATTTTTTATATCTCTACCACTCTGCCTTCAGCTTTATTCTCTTTTCTCTTGATGCTTTTTTCTAGGTGGTCTTAGCAACTTCCATCCTGTTAGTTATAAATTATAGACATCTAGATAGATAGCATATATATCTATATATGTAATACCTCCAGTTTCTTCCTGAACATCACTCCCATATAATCAATTGCCTTTTAAATATTTCAAAGTGATTATCTTTGAGGTATGTTCTAAATAGAACTGTTATTCCCTCCACGTAATACCAACCCTCTTTAAAATGTGTCTACTTGTGTCAAAGGCACAACCATTCTTTCACTTTCCAAATTGAATAAGCCAGGATTGAATAGATCAGACTGATAACTGAGGTTTGAGATTTCAATCAAATTGGATTCTTATATTTCATCTAGTAGTTAATAAAAGAAGAGTTTTCTTAGCTATAGCTGGGAAAAGCCATTTAGAGCAGGAAAAGGTCACAGGATAAAACATTGATCTTATTGAATGCAGGCCATCAGCTTCTCTGTTCCCCATGGTGATATGAAGGCCAAAACTCTGGACCCATCTGAAGGTCTTGTTGTATGCAAATTATCCAAAGCTACCTTTGGTCTTAGTCTGCTATGTCAGTTATATCTTTCTTTAATATTTTAAAAATCTTTTTCCAAATAATTGCAAAGATCATTTTCCACATTCATCCTTTTGCAAGATTTTCAGTTTCACAGTTTTTTCTACCATACTACCTTCCCTCCCTCCCTCCCTATGACTGTAAACAAATTGACAGAGCTAGTACTTGTATAGTTTTGTTTAATATATTTCCATATTGATCATATTGAAAAAGAAGAATTAGACTGAAGGGGGAAAACCATGAGAAAGGTAGAAAAAAACATAACAGAAGATTTAAAAAGTGATCATAGTATACTTTGCATTAAAATCCATAGTTTCTTCTCTGGATGTGGATGGCAGTTTCCTTAACAGGTGTCTCAGGATTATCCTTGATAAATGAACTACTCAGAGAAACTGTTTCCATCATAGTTGATCATCTCAGTGTTGCTTTTTATGTGTAGAATGTTATCCTGGTTCTGCTCATTTCACTCAACGTCAATTCATGGAAATCTAACCCAGCTTTTTGGAAGTCCAGTTGTTACAGACCAATAATAATCTATAACATTCACATATCATAGCTTGTTTAGTCATCCCTCATCAATTGATGGGCATTATAAGGAATATCTCACAAAATTTCACCAATATAGCTATTAGCTAGCCTTAATCTTGCAATATCTTTCTCCTTCCATATCTCTTTGAATCAGATCTAGTTTTCGTATTGTTCTGTCTGAGATCTGGATTGCTACCCCTGCTTTTTTTTTTAACTTCAGCTGAAACATAATATATTCTGCTCTAGCCTTTCACCTTAACCCTGTGTGTATCTCTGCTTCAAATGTGTTTCTTGTGCTATATACTTCCATTTTATGGTAGAGTTCATCCCATTCATTTTCACATTTAAATTTAATAATTCTATATTTCTTCTCCATCCTGTTTTCACTTTTGTTTCTCCTTTTCCCTTATCTCTCCTCACCAATATTTTGCTTTTAACTGTTTCCTCTCTTAATTTTCCCTCCCAACCTTTTTCTCTTTTCTTTTCTCTCCCCCCCCCTTTTTTTTAGTTTTTTTGCAAGGCAAATGGGGTTAAGTGGCTTGCCCAAGGCCACACAGCTAGGTAATTATTAAGTATCTGAGACCGGATTTGAACCCAGGTACTCCTGACTCCAGGGCCGGTGATTTATCCACTATCACCTAGCCGCCCTCCCCTTTTTCTTTACTTTTTCTTTTATCTTTTCTTTTACTTTTCCCTTCCTTCTCCAGCCTCATCTTCACCTTTCTTTTCTCTTGCCCCACATCCCCACTTCGCTGTTGGGTTGGAAAAATTTCTAGCCAAATTGGGAATATTTAATATTCTCTGATAAATCTGATCAAAGTAGGATTCACTCAGGGCTCACATCCTCCCTATTTTCCCTTTACTATAATTGGTCCTTTGTGCCTCATCATGTAGTGTTATTTATCCTCTGCTTACTTCTTCCAGTGCAATTCTCTTTTTTCATGTCTTGTTTTATGCTTGTGTTGTAACCACACCCTCTCTCAAGTATATTTCTTTTATCTGTCTTAATAGCAGTCCAATTCTCAAGGATTGATTGATTGATTTACAAATTTCATCACATCATAATCACTTCACAGAGATACCCCCTGTCCAAGTACCCTCCCTCCAAATGTCCCATTAGAAATACAGTTTTCTAGACACTTAAGCAAAATCACATCACAATCCTTGGCACCAACTCCTGTTTCCAAGTACTATCCAAGTACTCCATTTAATTGTTCCAATAGAAATATAATCTTCAAGAGTTAAAGTCTGATCACATCACAATCTATTTTTGCCCACATTCTCTGTCTAATTGTGTTTCTTTCAACTGTCATAAGAGAAATGCAATTTTCAAGAGTTACAAGTATTGTTTTCATGTGTAGGGATGAAGAAAATTTATTCTTGACTAACATTTTACCCCTTTATGTTTAATTTTTTATACCTCTCATGAGTTTTGTATTTGAAGATCAAATTTTCTGTTTGCTTCTGGTCTGTTTTTGTCAGGTAAGATTGAAAGCTCTCTATTTCTTTGAAAAATCCAATCTTTTCTACTAAAATAATATGCAAGATTTTATGAGGTAGCTGACTCTTGGTTATATTCCAAAATTCTTTGTGCTCTTGAATATCATATTCTAAATCCTCTACTCCTTTAATATTGAAGCTGAAAAGTTCCACATAATCCTGACTCCCTGATATTTAAATTGCTTCTTTTCACCTTTCCCCAGTATTTTCTCCTTTAACTGAGAATTCTGAAATTTGGAGACAATAATTATGGAGTTTTTATTTTGGGGTCTCTTTCTAAGTGATCAATGGATTTTGAAGGACTATTTTATTGTTTTTGTTATAGGATATTAGAGCAGTTTTCTATGATAATTTCCTGCAAGATATTGATGAGATTCTAACTTTCAGGTAAACCAATAATTCAAAAATTATCTCTTCTGGATCTATTTTCCAGGTAGGCCATTTTTCTTAAGAGACACTTTACATTATTCATTTTCTTTTATTTCAAGTCTATTGATTTTGTTTATGGAGTCATTTTATCTCATAGCATCCTTAGTTTTAATTTGTCCAATTCTGATTTTTAGAGTTTCATTTTCTTCAGTTAGCTTTTGTATTTCCTCTTCTAGTTGGTTAATTTTACTTTTAAATGAAGTGTTTTCTTTTTTTATTTGATTAATTTTATGTTTGATGAATTATATTCCTTTGCCAGTTGGGCAATTTTACTTTTTGAGGAGTCATCTTCCTTTCTAGTTGGTTAATTTTAGTTTTGGTGGGTTGTATTTCTTTTCTAGTTGTTCATTTTTACTTTTAAAGGAGTTTATTTCTTTTTTTTCCATTTGACCAATTTTACTTATGAAGTTATTGTTTTTTCAGTCAATTTTTTATAATTTTCTTGTGTGACTTCCATTTCTTCTTTCATTTTTTTCTTCCTCTGTTCTTTGGTTTTGAAGATCCTTTTTTGAAGTCTTCAAAGAGGAATTTTTGAATTTGAGACCAATTTATTAACCCCTTTGAAGTTTCACATGCAAGCATTTTGTCACTGCTTCCCTCTTCTGCGATGGCATTTTTATTGTCCCAATAAGAATGTTAACTTTTTATAGTTGATGCTTTCTTTGTGTTCTTTTGCTCATTTTGAAAGTTGAGCTACACTCCTGGGAACAGATGATATAGGACTGCTGGGACTGCAGTGGGGTCCCTGGCTTACTTCTTGCCTAGAGTGTTGCCTATATTTCAGTTGCTATTGTTTTTTTACCTGTATTAAGGTAGCTCAACTCAGTTTTGCCTGTTGCACCAGCATTCCTAGGGCTTGAACTTTGTCTTCTGAGGGGTTGGGACCCTCACTGCTGGCCCACTGGATGTTGGCTTGCTGAGTCTGGACATGAGCAGCACAGGGACTAAGAGCTTTCTACAGGCTGTCTAGTTCTCTTGTCTATATTGGACTATATGTCTCCTTTTACCTATGTGTGATAGTCTACTAAAGTTTCTGTATGATATCTTGAGCTGAGAAGTTGTTTACACTTTTTTTTGTGATTCTGTAGTTTTAGAGTATGTTTAGAGTTTCATGTCAAGTTGTTTAGGGAAAAGTTCTAAGAACTTGTTAAATTCCCACTACCATCTTGACTCTTCTTTGACAGTAAGGATTTAAAGACAGTTAAAATAACTTTTAAGAAAAATAACTCACCTAGACAACATGATAAGGCAGGTATTTTTTCTACCACATCAATGTTCATGGCTTTTATGTTATCTAATATTTATCACTTTCCCTCACATGGTGAAACAGTCTCCAAAGCATACAGGTTCTACTGCCATAGCAACTCTTACATCTAATGCATTCAACATTATCTCTAATGACATCTTCTTTCATATCTGAAAAATCATACGTCTTCAGTATTCACTGGTTCTTGGACTACTTCCTCTCTTTGATTGGGAAAGATGAAAGCTAGACATTGGAGAGCTCCTTCCTGATGTTCCAATTAAGGAAAGGATCCAGTGTAGGCACCTCATAATTTCCCCCGAACTGCAGTTTTTCATTGTGTCATATACTGAGTACCTTTTACACTTTTCAACTTCTTTATAAGTGTTATAGTTTTTTAAATATTATTTAATATTTGATCATATTAAATGCTAAATGTTTAATATTAAGATTGTTGACATCTTGTGGACAAAGACTCTTGCTTTCCTCCCCTATCCCCACCCTAACACTGAATACAGTGCTTGGCCCATGTTAGGTTTAATAATTTTTATTGTCTGACTCATTATTCTCTCTATTCTGTTAATTCAGACCATTATCTCCTCTTGTTGTGTTGTAAAGTCCTCATAATTAGTCCCTGTCTAAAGTCTTTCTCTTTTCCAAACAATCTCTATATAGCCAAATTGGTTTTTCTGTAGTATGGGCATGAGCACATTATTCCACTACTAAATTAAACTCCAGTGGCTCCTTATTCTTTATGATAAAATATAAATTCCTTTGTTTGACTTTTAAAGCTTTTCATAACCCAGACCCAACCTATCTTCACAATTACATTATATATTATTACTCCCCTTCCTGCACTTTACAATCCAATCAAACTAGCTTACTCTTTGTTCCTCACAAATGACACTCTATTTCTCAGAACCTTGACATTGATTATCCCTTTTCTCTAGAATGCATTTCATCCTGACCTCTGGCTCATATCATTTCTTACTTTGTTCTCGATTCAGCTCAAGCACAATTTTTTAATAAATCTTTTTCCTGTTTCTCCTAATGTCTGATATCCTCCTTCCAAATACCAAGTCTATTATGACTGTATATTTACTTGTACAATGGATTTATATACAACCAGGTTAATCAATGAATAGAATATCAGTCCTGAAGTCAGGAAGAACTGAGTTCAAACCTGACCTCAGATACTTACCAGTTGCGTGACCCTTGGCAAATAACAAACTCTTTTTGCTTCAATTTCCTTACCTGTAAAATGTGGATAATAATTGTACCTATCTTACAGAATTTTTATGAGAATCAAATAACACAATATTGTAAAATTCTCATCATAGTGTCTGGCACGTATTATTGATATACTATATATAATTGTATATGTACTGTTTGCATCCTCCAATATAATATAAGCTTCTTGAGAGTAGGAATTATTTTATTTTTTCATATTTTTCATCATTGACTTGTGACAAAAATTTAATAAATCCTGATTGGTTGATTGATTTTTTATTTGTTCCTCTCTCTAGATACAAATTATTTTGTTTTGTTGACGATAATTAATGAGAATATCAGTTATAAGTTCAATAAATCATTGAGTTGTGAAGAGCACAAGTGTATTTGTTTATTTGCAGATACTTGTGGGACAATCCACAGAATGCTGAAAAGGGCCTATGCCAGTAAATAAAGTGTCAAATCTCTAGTGGTAAAGGATGATTGGGAAATCTTAGTTCCTACATTTTTGTAACAGCACCCCCCCCCCAAGTATAATGTAAACCACTGTATGGATGGCCAATAAATGGTCTAATAAGAATTATCAGTAAATTTAAGTGCTATGAAAAGTTTGAAAGTATAAGATCATCTTTGATGGAAAGTTAAAAGAATTAAAAAATAATTTGATATTTTCCAAATAAAATGTAGCATCCTAATTGAAATGGCTGAAGTTTTAGAAATTCTGCTCCCACCCCTGCAAGTGGGAACATCATGTGAGAGAGTGTGAGAAAAAAAAAATTTATCCTTGGCACTTGGGGTATAGTTTCAGAGTTTTTATGTTTCCAGTTTTTTTATATTTAGCTTTGCTTTACTTTAAATTCTAATTTTATGATTTTTCAATTGGTGACAAGTGCTCTTAAAGGAATCAACTTTTCTAACAAGTAGGTAGTGATCACTGAAAGTATCACACTTGTCCTAAATGTGCTGTTCAATAATCTCCTACTTAGATCCTAGTCTGTGTCCAATGCATGACCCATACATGCCCTGACATAAAAAATTGTTGATGGGATAATTTCATAGGTTGTATGTTGAGATCAAGGAACATAGAATTAGATTTACAAGGTATCATCTCATCCAGAACCATAAGTTTACAGATGAGATAATTTAAATTCAGACACAATTTCAGTGACTTTTCTAAGATGATATAGAAAATAAACTGCAGGTCTAAAAATGTGTACCCAGAGTTTTCTTTTAAACAATGTACTCTTTTCATTGCATGATAATACATTCATAAAATGTCATGTAGAAATATCTAAATAGAAGGTAAGCTGGATACCGAATCAATTTTAGTCTAGAAACAAATCAAACAGGTAAAATTATGAAGAAGAAAAAGTTTCATTTGCCTTCACTCCCTTTTCTATTCACCCATGATAATCTGTTATTTGTGGCGTATTGGACTGAGTGTTGAATTTGGGGTCAGGAAAACCTATGTTTAAATCCTGCCTCAATAGCTTACTAGATATGTGATCCTTGGCAAGTCACTTGAACTCTCTGTTTCCCATTTTTCTTCTATGAAAAAAATCACTTACTTCAACAGTGTTGTTAAGCGTATCAACCAAAGTAATGAGATATGTTATGTAATATACTTTAAAAGCTTAAAATGCTCTACATTGAGTTAGTATAATGGACAACAAACAGATAGCTTTTTTCCCCTCTGGCATACCCATAAAAATTGGTGAGGCTTATAGAATTAAGCTGATTTCAAAAAAAGGTTTCAGATTTTTATCTATTATTCATTATTTTCATAAAAATTATTTTCATATCTTATTTTTTTGGCTAAATAAGTGTCCTTATTTAGCATACCTAAAGTTTAGCTATAGACTATTTCTTGTTTCATTTCACCTATGGAATAATCCTACTCCAGATAATACAATAGTCAGATAGCATGCTTAGATTCCAAATGCCCCAGTATTACCTTTACAATATGGTAAAATTTTCAGTTTTCCTCATGGGTAGGAGTTAGATTTTTTAGGAAGATGTTTAAATGGGAATAAATGAAATGGATCACAGGTGACATGTTACATTTCATAACTTTATAGGCCTCCCTGAAGATATTTTAAAAGATTTTGTCAATTATGTTCCCCTGACTCCCTACTCTCAAAGTCACTTAGGAACCATGCAACATAGATTTTCAGCATATTGAGAAAATTTTGAAATCTAGACCTCAAAGAAAACATCACCAAGGGGATGAGTCATATGGTGAGTAATACAGGACTTTTTAAAGGAAAAAAAAATACTGAATCAGCAAAGATCTCATGACGAAGAAAACTTAATTAAAGACATTTGAACATAAACAGATAAACCATCAGGGAAGCTATAAATAACATGAGAGTTCAGGTATCTATAACTAAATATTGTAAGACATAAGAAAATTGATTAATACCTGATGAAGCAGAGGACTCTATGGATTCCTAAGGAAGCATGAAATTACAGAATGATATTCCTGACTGTTTCAGAAAAATAAAAAAATGTGAAAGTAGAATTTATGGCTGGCACAGCAGAAATAATTTTCAGAATAGGAAAAACAGCTTTAATCAATAGAGGTTGTCTTACCAGATTTTTAAAAAAATTAAAATAACTTATTGGAAATGATAACATACAAAAGTTAAGTATAATCTATAAGAAAGGAAGTAAAAAAATAAATTATTTAGATAAAAGAGTCCTATATTTTCTTAAGTATTCTACTATATTTTATGCATGCTTTGGTAAATTAACTCAATGATATTTTGGAGGATTTTTAAATAAAAAAATATCTTCTTGGGTTTTGCTAATGATATGAACCAAGACAGAAGCTTTTCTGTGTTTACTTTGGATCAGAATCACTGGTTAGTAGCAATTTACTTTTTAGGTAAAAATATATCATTTTAATTCATAATCTTTTTTTTAGGTTTTTGCAAGGCAAACAGGATTAAGTGGCTTGCCCAAGGACACACAACTAGGTAATTATTAAGTGTCTGAGACCAGATTTGAACCCTGACTCCAGGGCCGGTGCTTTATCCACTACACCACCTAGCTGCCCCTAATTCATAATCTTGACAATACGTTTCATTGAACCAAATTTAATGTGTAGTGTGTAATTGCATGAAATATATAATTGTAATTTAATGTGTACAATAATTTTGAGGACTTTTTTTTCTTATAGGAACTGTAATTTCATTTGGGATAATTTTTTAAATGGTCTCTATTGATCAGTTTTCAAATAAAACAACTACATGAAGCAAAATTCCACTAAAATTTCAATCATTTTGTCATTTTATCAGAAATGCTCAAGATATTTCTCATATTCATTGTTCTCAAGATAATTTCATTCAATGGACATAATTTTGTGACCGCTTAAAAGACTGTTCTTGTTTTAGTCATAAAAGTTGCATTTTATTTTTAATTAAGATCACAGCAGCAATGTGTTGTAATACATGAAGTTCTGGACTCAGAGTCAGAAAGACTTGAGTTTACATCCCTCTTCTGATAGTTATTACCCATGTGACCTTGAGCAAGTCACTTAATACCTTTTAAACTCTTTAAAAGGAGGATAACAGCATCTACTTTCTTGATTATAATATAGATTGAAAAAGATAACACATATAAAGTATATCATAAACTTGAAGCACTATCTTAAAGGTAGTAGTCATCATCATAATCATCATCTTCATTATCATCCCTGATCCAGACATTTAAGTCAACTTGACTAATTCTATAAGGCAGGTATAAGAACTGAAGGTAGGGGTGGCTAGGTGGTGCAGTGGATAGCGCACTGTCCCTGGAGTCAGGAGTACCTGAGTTCAAATCCAGCCTCAGGCATTTAATAATTACCTAGCTGTGTGGTCTTGGGCAAGTCACTTAACCCCATTGCCTTGCAAAAACTAAAAACAAAACAAAATAAAAAAAAAGAACTGAATGTAGATTTAAATATTGTACAATAATTTGTTTAGAACTAAAGGTAATCCTGGATATAATTTTAAAGCAAAACTTTATTCTATAGGAAAGTTATTTTGTTCTCTAATAGGAACCATAAACAGTTTTTGGCAAAATTTAAGTATCCAGTTAGTTGTTTTTCCCCCATATATTCCCTTTTCTTTACATTAATTTTATTCTCACTATAAAATTTTTTTTTAAAGAATGAATTCTGAATTCTCTCCCTGCATTCCATCCCTCCCCTGTTCACTGAAAAGTCAAGAAATGTGATATGACTTATAATTGTGAAATCATGCAAAATATATTTCTATATAAGCTATGGTATAAAAAACCCCAAGAAAAATAAAATTAATTAATTATGCTTCAATATTAACACAAATGTCATTGTTGATTCCCTCTTTGGAGACAGATTTTTCATTGTAAGTCTTTTGGAATTGTCCTGGATCATTGGCATGATGAGAGTAGCTAAGTCTTTTAGAGCTGAACATCATTATAATTTTACTGTTACTGTATACAAGTTATGTTCTGGCTATCTTCACATCACTTTGCGTTAGTTCATGTAAATCTTTCTAGGTTTTTCTGAAAGCATCCCGATTGTCATTTCTTATAGCACAATAACATTTCTTCATAATCTTATACCAGAATTTGTTCGGCCATTCCCTCATTGGTGGGCACCCCCTCAATTTCCAAATCTTTGTTATGGTTCTTTTCCCTTTTCTCTGATCTCTATGAGATTCAGTTCTAGAAGTAGTATTGCTCGTCAAAAGGTATGAATAATTTTATGGTCATTTGAGCAATGTGTTCTCCGGAATGGTTGGACAAGAATCAACTCCATCCACAGTAAATTATCCATTTTTTTTCAGACACTAACATTTGTCTCTTTTTCTATTGTGTTAGCCAATATAATGGGTGCAAATTGGCTTCAGAGTTGTTTTAGTATACTTTTCTCTAATCAATAGTGATTTAAGACATTTTTTCTTTCCCCATGACTGTAGAGAGGTTTGATTTTGCTTCTGAAAGTCCAGCAGTTAATTTCTATAATTGTGGATATAGATGGAACCTCAGAGTTCAGGTCCTTAATTTAAGACAAGAGGAAAGTAATACCTAGAGAGGTTAAATGACTTAGGTGACAGATTGACAATTTACATAAAGCATACCAACATTTTCAAAGTATAAAATACTTCATAAAGCAGTATTAGAAACCTCAGGCTTAACAAATGGGATATGGTACTCAACTAACAGAACAGTTTGCTACAAATTAAATTTTATTGCATGAACCTGTTATTTGATTTTGTACAGACATGTCCTAGCTGGAAATACTGAAGAACATTTAATTTGAATCCCACATTGAATTCAAAACTACTCAAATGATGATTTCTCCCTATATAACCCCCTCCTCCACTTTCCTACCCCTCTTTAAAAATCCAACTTTATCACTACCTTATAGCATATGATTTGTTTCAGTAATTCTCCAACTTCACATGTTTCTCAACAAGGGTCTGCTTTAATGACTCCAAACTCTTCCTAAAACTAAGCACCACTTTTTAAATACATATTTTCTATCAATGATACTATATGTTTGAAGCATTGCATATCATAATCTCAGAAAAATTATTGTTACATGTTATCCTTCATAAAATAATAAGGAGACATATAGTACATGTAAATAGATTACAGCATATTAACGTCAGAATTTTATATGAGAAATGTTTTAACTTTAATATTAGAGAAATAGGGTTAGAAAAAGAGTTGTCAATTATATAGCTAGGGATAATTGATCAGACTTTTTCATCAGTTCCCACCTAATGTTAAGAGATGTAGAAAAAGGCTTTAAGGAAGCTGAATGAACTACATCCTGTGACGACTTTATATAAAGACAAAGGAATTAGTTTTGCAGCATAAAAGGGGAAAGTAGCTCATCATCACTGAGATTGTAGATTCAACTTGATATTATACCGAAGACTGTGTCCAACTATCTTTTTTGTGTAGAACAAGAATGTACTTAAGAATGAGTTTGACAATGTAAAGACTATCAGACTGCCTTCTGTGGAGGGTGGGGGAGGGAAGTGAGATTGGGGGAAAATTGTAAAATTCAAAAAACAATAAAATAAGAATGAGGTTGAGATGGTGGTAATAGATCCAGGTAAAGATTTCCGGTACATATAAATAACTAACACAAATATAACACCATATTCTTTTCTCCCATGTATAAGTTATCTAAGAACAATTCTGAAAAGCAGCATTAAGAACTATTAATATATGAAAAATTACTTGGAATCACATAATGTCTCACCTAACACTCCTCAAATTATCAACAGTGACAAAATATGTGAGCAGTGATGGAGAGCTTGTCGCAAGACATACTTACATTGCATTGTTTATGCATTTCTGAATCGGTCCAAGTAGTCTAAAGGACAATTTGTCATTACACTAAGAAAGAGGTGTAAATATTCATGCTCTTTGACCAAGATGTTCTGCTATTACACATAAACTCTAAGATTCTGAAGAAAGAAAGAAAAGTTCCATACTCAGATATCTATAGCAGCACTCTGTGGTTTAAAGTAAACAAACAAAAATACCTATCAATTGAGGAAAGTAAATAAATAGCATTATATGAATGTCATTGAATATTCTGCACATTAAGAAATAATGGGTATGAACAGCCAAGTATGGCCTGAAATGACATGATGCAAAGTGAAATAAATAGAATCAAGAAAAAAACTTTGCATAATGACTACAATAATGTAAGTTAAAAGAATTCCAGCAAATATCAAAACTGAGCATTCTTTAATTATAATGTACAAGTTTAGCCCTGAAGAAGAGATATGAGAATATGCTGTCCTACTTTCTTTACAGTCATGAGGGATAGTGCAAGTGGGATATTAGAGTTGGTTGAAATATTAATCAGTTTTGCAGAACTGTTTTTTTTTCTTTTTAATTCTTGCTATAAAGGATGATTTCATGGAGTGAACTGGAGAAGCTCTTGTTAAAAAAGATCTGTCAAAATTTATAATTTGATATCTAGCAGACAATTAAAAATGTAAGACTAAAATTCAGTAGAATAATAGATCAGAAATATACATATATATATATACATATTGACATATACATATATATGACAGTATATATACATAAATGATACTATATATATATGTCCATATATATGTTACATGATATATACAATATATATGATATATTTTGAAAACTGTCCATGTCCTTTGATGTAGCATTCACATTTGATGTGTGTGTGTGTGTGTATGTATATGAGTGAGTGTATCTTTGTTCATATCTTTTCACTTTAACCATGACTACTAATTTCTCTTGATTGGTGTTCTTAATACAATACTTCCTCTTCTATCTTGAACAGCACCACAAACTCAGATTCGGGATATCTTTGAAACTATGGGAACTAATACTCTCAATAGATTATAAGCTTTTGGAAAACAATATTATATCTTTTTATCTCCATCTTTGCATTACCCAACAGCAGTATTGTTTGATTTAATTAGTTATAACAGATAGGTATAGACTCATCAATTAAAGGAAACTATGAATCTTCCTTCTCTGAAGGTCAGCACGGAGCTCCTTATATGTCGGGGAAGATTTAAATTCAGAAGACAGATGTTTCCAATATTATTATGTTCAAGTCAATTTGAAAAAAAATATTTATTGAGTATAGTTGTGCAAGTCACTGGATTTAAGAGTATACAATAACAAGTAGACCACGATTTATATCTTTTTGGATGTCATAAGCTAGTAAAGAATATGACATATACAGAGATCATAATAAAAATAATATAAAATTGTGGCTGTATAATAAGAAATGTAAAAGATTCTATGGTAATTTGAAAGAGAGACATTGAATGTTGAAAGCTTTTTGGAAAAAATGTTTGAAGTTGTTAAAAATAAATTTAAAAACATGATTATTTAATGTTTTGAATTTCTATTTTTATCTTCTAGTTCTAGGACACTGGAATAGTTTTTCTTGATAATTTCTTGGAATATGATATCTAGGCTCTTTCTTTAATCATGACTTGGATAATACAATAATTCTTACTATACCCTTCCTTGATATATTGTACTATATCCTTCCTTGATATATTGTTTTTTATTATGTATTTCACACTTTCTTCTTTTTTTCATTATTTTGACTTTATTTTGTTTCCTGATATTTCATGGAGTGATTAACTTCCACTGACCAGTTATAATTTTTAAGGAATTATTTTCTTCAGTGACCGTTTTTTAACCTCCTTTTCCATTTAGCCAATTTTGTTTTTAAGATATTTTCTTCATTATTTTTGTCTATCTTTTCCCATAATTTCTTACATTGTTTTTTATTTATTTACCTATTTTTTCCTCTGCTAATCTTATTTAATTTTTAAAATTATTTTGGCTCTTCCAGGAATACTTATTTGGTCTGTATCCAATTCTTGTATTTTTCTTCGTGACTTTTCTTGAATTATTGTACCTTTTTTACCTTTTGGATTGTGTCTTGATCTTCCCTGTGTAAGTCCATTCAGAAATGGGCAAAAAAAATGATATTGCTAAACAGCACTTGCTCATGCATAATGTACCTCAGGGTTATAATCTCTTTCCATCAAGTTGCCCTATTCACTTTACCATTTCTGTCATGAGAATTCCTAGAGCTTTTTTTTTTTTTACCACATACTACCATAACTGATGTTTTATCCACATGGGGTCTGGGTTCACTTTCACCATCACATCACAGATCTCTCTTTCCAACCTCCTAGCTTGCCCTGGGCTGGAAGAACTCTTTCTCTGCCACTTTAGAATTCAATTTGAGGCAGATTAAATAAGTTAAAATTATTGGGAATGAAATGTTTGGATAATTCAGCTTATCACTTTATCTATTTTGCCTTTTTGTATCTACTTTCAGAAGTTACCTTGAGCAAATACTTGAAAGAACTGAAAAGGGGAAACTATAGAGGAAACCTTATCAGACACAAAGAAAAAAGATGAACAAAGACTATGATTCTATGACTTCCCATATTCTATATTTATCTGTCTTATATATAAATATTCTTTGTTTTCTTTTTTAGTGAGTTTTTATTTTTATTTCATATCATATATAGCATATATATTGTATATATCATGTAACATAAAGACAATGTAAGCAAACATTTTTATATTCTTGTAGAATATATTTTTTCTTATCATTAAGTTTTAGGGTATATTGACTATTGGTAGCCAACTATAGAAAAAATATTTTTAGGAATCTGAGTGTGTGGTGCTGTTCAAGAAAGAAGAGGAAGTATTGCATTAAGAACACCAATCAAGAGAAATTAGTAGTCATGGTTAAAGATATGAATAACTTTGTGTCTTTGAAAGTGAAAAGGTATGAACAGAAAGAAAAGACACACTCACTCATATATATACACACACATCAAATATGAATGCTACATCAAAGGATATGGACAGTTTAGTTTTCAAATGAAAAAATTAAAGTTACATATATATGTATATATATATATACATACATATATATATGTATATATATATATTATATATATATATATTATATACAATTATAGGGGGGGAAATGCTCCAAATCATTATTGAAAATTGATTAGAGAAATTCAAATTAAAATAACAACCTATCATATTGGCCAAGATGAGAAAAAGGGAAAATGATTAATGTTGGAGAGGTTGTGGGAGAACTGGGACATTGATGGTGGAGTTGTGAACAGATCCAACCTTGCTGGAGATCAATATGGAACTATGCCCAAAGAGCAATAAAACTGTTCATACCCTTTGATCCAGAAATTCCAAATCTAGGTCTATATCCAGAAGAAATTATAGAAAAATAGAAAAGTCCTACATGTTCTAAAACATTCATAATAGCTCATTTTTTAGTGGCAAGAATTGTAAATTGAGGGGATGCTCATCAGTTAGGGAATGGCTAAATAAGTTATGGTACATAAATATTATGGAATACTATTGTTTTATAAGAAATCATAATTGGTCCAACTTTTTTTTAGGTTTTTGCAAGGCAAATGGGGTTAAGTGGCTTGCCCAAGGCCACACAGCTAGGTAATTATTAAGTGTCTGAGACCGGATTTGAACCCAGGTACTCCTGACTCCAAGGCCAGTGCTTCATCCACTACGCCACCTAGCCGCCTTGGTCCAACTTTAAAGAAGCATGTTATGACTTATGGGATCTGATGCTGAGTGAAGGGAGTAGAACTATGAGAACAATGTATATACTAACAATAACACTGAGATGAACAAACTTGATGGAAGCAGCCCCTAGTTCAGAGAACTAGCACAGCTGTAGTAGACCAGCTTTGGAAAATTTTATCCCCAATCAGAGGAAGAAAACCAAAACAAAACAAAACAAAACACACATACACACATATGCACAGACACACAGACACACAGACACACACACACAAATCTTTCAGAATCTGATGAACACTTTACAAAACTTATCTCTTATATATATCTTTCCCTTAATCCTAATTCCTCATACCAAAAATAACTGCACTGTAAACATGTTTATCAAAAGTATGGCTATACAATGCCACTGAAGGGGGGATTGCGAGGGAAGGATGGAAGGAAATTGTGTAATTTCAAAATATACATGCACATATAGATGAAAATAAATAACATAAAATGTGAATGCTACAAAATTATGAAGAATAAGCTTGGATAGAAAGAGGAAATTTAAGAAGACACTCAATTTATCCCTTCTTGGATGTAGGAGGTTCCTTGGGTGTTGTATATTATATATATTCAGGCTTTTGTAATATATTGATCACTTGTGCTGATTTTTCTGCCTTTCCTTTTTCATTATGGAAGTATCATTAATATTGGCTAACTCTCTAATTGGGGGAGGCAGGGAGATATTTGGGGAAACTATGATCATGTAAAAATAAAAATGTATAAATAAACATGTACTTTTAAAAAGAAAATAGAAAAAGTGAGTCATTTAAAAGAGAAAAATCAACTTGGTGATTGATGGGGAAGGCTGACAAGGAAAAAAGCTAAGGAAATGGATAACTAAAATTTTGACCCAAAACCTTGAAGTTTAAGTCACCCAGGAAGATGGGAAAATTGAGTGAATAATATTAATTTGTCTTTATTTATTTAAAGAAATATTTGTGCAGTTGGTTGAATCAGATCATTCAAATTGTTCCCAAATTGACATTAAACATCATAAAATTATTGAATAACCTATGTTCTATTTCACTGATTTTTGTCATGTACATTGGTTTATTAAAAAATGGAAGTATATTTCTGTTTTCTCACCTGGTCAGAATATATTTTCAGGAACATGCTCAATTCTTGGCTCCATATAATATAAATGAAATAGATAAGCTGGAAATTATCCAAACAAAGGCTCAGAGAATGTTGAAAGAACTCAAAATTATGGCATTTGAGGACCATTTGAAGAAACTTAGCTTTTTTTAGTTGTCTGGAAAAGAAAGAAAAGTAGATAAAACTATCAGGTATTTGAAGGATTGTATTGCAAAAGATGGATTAAATTGCTTCTCTTTGATGCTACAAAGACAAACCGGATGGAATGTGTTCAAGTTGCAAAGAGATATTTAAATTTATTATAAGGAAAAATTGTAAACCATTAAAGTTGCCCAAAGGTGAAAGGAGTTACCTTAGAAAATTTGTAGGTTTCACATCATTAGAGGTTTCAACCTAAGAATTGTTGAATATTTGTTGGATTTGTTATAGAAGAACTTCATCCAACATTGTCTAGACTGGAATGCTCTGAGCATTTCTCCTAATTGAAACCTGATTCTGGGAATATTTCAATAAGTATATATGCTTTAAAATATGTCCAACATTAACTTTAGCATGCACATTATCCTTAAACACATTATTATTAGAAATAGGCATTCCTGAGAATAGCTGAATCCTGTTCAACCTCTTCATTGTTCAAATAATAATGGAAATAGAAAGTAAAATTACTCTCCTGCCACAGAAATAATATTTAAATGGCTAGTTATCACCCCTGTAACACCCAGAAGAGTTAAGGATAGAAAGCATATTTATCTAATACATGCAGTATTTGGTTTATACTGAAAGGCCATTCGGGGTGGTTAATAAATTATACAATGTAAGAGTATGTTTGCTCTGCAGGTAAGGACAGTTGAAACTTGCCTTAGTTCCTTAATATGGTCAAAAATGGAAGTTAACAAGTAAGACAAACTTAAAGAATTGGGATCAGAATACAGCTTTATCTTGATTGAAGAAAAAAATTAAATAACATGTGAATCATGCTACTGGTATTTCAAAGTGGAAAAGCTGATAGTAATAATTGTTATGTCATCAGTGGCTCTCTATGCTTTAACTTCATTTTTCATTTCTTAGATCCCTGATGCACATTAAGATCCAGATTTCATTGCTTGTTTTTTTTTGTTTTATAGATACATAATTGTTCAATAAAGAGACATGTTCAAATTATCATTCTGTTAAATTTTCAAGATAAATTCCTAAAATATTATTATTGCAGTTTATATCAAAGCAACATAAAGTTCTATTTCCCCCTTTTTTTTGGTGAGGCAATGGGGTTATGACTTTCCCAAGATCACACAGCTAAGTAATAATTAGGTGTCTGAGCATATATTTGAACTCAGGTCCTCAGGCTGGCATTCTAACCATTGCACCATTTAGCTGCCCTCCCTTCTTTTTTATTCATGGAATAAAATGAAGAACTTTTTTTTTAAGTTTTAAAAAATTGCTTGAAGATGGCATCAAAGAGCTAGCATGCTCCCAGAGCTTTTCCTTAATTGAAACCTCTGCATAGACATTAAAGTCATAGATCCCACCAAGAAAAAGACAAGATCCAAAGAGGTTTTCAATGCAGACATCATGGAGGATCTTCAGGTCTGTCTCTTTAGGGGAAAAGAAGAAGTAAAGTGCAACTAGGCAACAATCCTGGAAAGCTAGTGGAAGGCTTTTAGCCACAGTGCAAGGCAGGTTCAGACAGCTTGACAACAACATAGGTTCTGGCAGCTAGATAGCAAGCCAGCAGGGAGGAAAACAAACCAAAACAAAGTCTGAACCCTGGGAATACCTGGGCAAAAGGCAAGACTGGGGTGGGGGAAAAAAAATCACTGCATTATTAGAACATTCACATAAAGGAGGCAAAGGCAAGACCTGGACTACATAAGCAACATCTTGGCCAACAACAAGCCAGGGATCATATCCCAGCCTCAGCATAAAAAAAGCTTGGGTCTATACTCCCTATACCCTAGGATTAAAGCTCAGAAATGTCAAAATAAACAAAAATGTTAAAAGAATACTCACTATAGCAAGCTACTATTCAGATAAAGAAGATTATAATGCCACCTGAAAAGAAGAAAAGAGTGAAAAATTACCCACAGGGGTAGACTCAAGAGTCTATGAATTAGATTCAAATCCAAAACCTCATGGAAAACTTAAAATTAATTTAAAAATCAAAGAAGAGAGGAAGAAGGAAAATGGAAAAATAGAAATGAGAATCATGCAGGAAAATTATGAGAAATTGACCAAGGAAATAAACTCCCATAAAAGTAAAAATAACCAACTGGCAAAAGAATGTAACTCTTCAAAAAATAAAAATGACCAACTGGAAAAGAAAACACAAAATTATTTGAACAAAATAAAATGCTAAAAATTAGAATTGAATAACTAGAAACCAATGAATCTATGACACTACAGGATTCTATCAATATTCCAGCTAGGTGGTACAGTGAATAAAGCACTGGTCCTGGAATCAGGAGGACCTGAGTTCAAATCCAGCCTCAAACAATTAATTTCCTAGCTGTGTGACCTTGGACAAGTCACTTAATCCCATTGTCTTGCAAAAACCAAATAAATACATTTTTTTAAAAAAAGATTCCATCACTGAGCAAGATGAGCAGAACCAGAAAAACATTGTACATTGTAACTACAACATGACACTGATGATCAAACTTGATGGACTTGCTCTTTCCATCAGTTCAACAATCACCCACAATTCTAGGGTTTCTGCAACACAGAATCTCATTTGTATCCAGAGTGTGGAGTTTTAAAAAATTGTTATCTTATTATGTAATTTTGCTATCTCTTATAATTTATTTTCCTTTCTTAAGGATATGATTTCTCTCTTATCACAATCATCTTATATCAATGTATACCATGGAAACAATGTAAATACTAACAGACTACCTTTTGTGGGGGGTGGGGGGAAGCAAGACTATGGGTAAAATTGTAAAACTCAAAATAAATAAAATCTTCCTTTAAAAAAATGATTCCAACAAACAAAATAAAAAGCCTGAAAAAATTGAGGAAGGCATAAAGCATCATTGAATAAAAAACAAATGACCTGGAAAATAGATCCAAGAGAGTCAATCTATGAATCATTGGATTACTAGAAAATCTAGATCAAAAAAAGAACCTGGAAAGCAACATGCAGGAAATTATCAAGGAAAATTATCCAAATCTGCTAGAATAAGAAAACAAACTAGCCATTGAAAGAATACACAGAACTCCCTCAGAAAGAAAACCCCAGGATAAAAACTCCAAGGGCCCAACCAAATTCCAGAAATCTCAAGTAAAGGAGAAAATACTTCAAGCAGCGAAAAGGAAATACAAATTTAAACACAAAGAAAGTACAATCAGACTTATAAGCCTCAACATTAGTATTTCTCAACTGGAATAACATTTATTAGAGGGCAAAGGACCTTGGATTACAACCAAAATTTTACTACTCTGGAAAATTCAGCATGTACTGTCAGGGAGAAAAGAGAGATGTTTAGTGAAATAGAGAACTTACAAAATTTCCTGTTAAATTGGCCAGAAGTGAACAGAGTATTCAATTATCAAATCCATGACTCAAGAAATGTGTAAAAAGGTAAGTGAAAAGGGGAAGGATAAAAAAAAACAAAACAAAGCAAAAAACAAATGTTAGTCCAGACTGTTAAATTGTATATAACCCTATATAAGAAGATATAACACTTGTAATTCTTGAGAATTGTCTTTCTCTTAAGACAGTTAAATGGTATAATATAATTGAAGAGATTGGATTTAGAGCACATGAGTATGGTTGATTCTTGCCTCTCCATTAAAGACGGTCAAGATGACCTCTCTGTGAGACAAAAAGCCCTGATGAAAACCAGGGGTGTTTACTCTAAACTCAAGTCTCAGTTTCCTTTGAACTACTTTAATTCTGCTTTGCTCACAAACATTACCACTTTCTCTGATGAGGGCATCCTTTGCTGGGTGGTGCTGAGTCAGTGTCTCCCATGCTTTACAATCGATTGTAAAGTTCTTAAGACAGACCTTCAGAGTGTCCCATTATTTAGAACACATTGAGACTCTATGGTTAATTAAATCAGAAGTGACTTTAGGAGCAGAGGGTGAGAACCTTCCTAGAAGGGTTAGACTTAACCCATGGTCTAATTAATAAGGCTTTAAATACCCTGCTTGAGGACCAGAAGGGTCCCCCCTGTGGGAGAAAGTATGCTTGGGGGGAGATGTACAAATGGCTCATGAAATGATTTGGCTTTGGATGATACTTTGGTTCTTGAGGATAATGTGTCTTTGGATTGTACTTGAAAAGGAAGTAAGGTTAAAAATGATTATAATTTATTGTAATTTAAGACTCTTGAAAAGTGTATTTGTAATGAAACTGAAGAGGGGAGGGTCCATAGTAACTTTGAGGCAATATTACTTATCAGTCATTTAATCAATCAAGCAATCTGTGATTGTACTTTGACTAATAGTACTCTGAAGTTATCAAGTAATCAATTAATCAAGTTTTGATTGGTGGAACCTGATTACTACTATTTTTTTGATAAATAATACCAGGTGAAGAGGCACAGCAATCTATTATTTTAGAGGGATAGAAGGGAGAATGTGAAAACTGAATAAATTTTGTTCAAGGGATTTGACCCAGAGAGGAAATAAGATACATTCCCACTTTTAAAATCTATCCTACTCTATAGGAAAGGGGGAAGAAGGGGAAAGAAAAGAAATAAAAGGACTGATAAAAGGGAAGGAAAAGGTATAAGTGAAAATAAACTGGAAGTTAATTTTTAAAAGTAAAATTAAAGAGGAAAGGGAGTAAACCTTTGGTAAAGAAGAATAAGAGGAAAGGAAAGAGAAAGATAAATAGTTAAAGATAACATGGAGGGAAATACAGAATTTATAATCTTAACTGTAAATGTGAAAGGGATAAACATAAAACAGAAGCAGATAGCAGAATGGATTAAATATCAGAATCCTACAATTTATTATTTACAAGAAATACCTTTAAAACAGAGAGAGAGAGAGAGAGAGAGAGAGAGGAGAGAGAGAGAGAGAGAGAGAGAGAGAGATGCAACACAGGCTAAAGGTAAATGGGTGGAGCAAAATAATTTGCTTCAGCTAAAGTAAAAAATTAGGGAAAGTGATCTTGATCTGTTTTAAAAAAAAGCAAAAATTCATCTTATAAAAAGGATAAGTAAGGAAACTGCATCTTCTTAATTACCATAGGTAATAAAGCCATAACTAAACATATATGAACCTAGTAATATAGTATCCAAATTTCTAGAGGAAAAACTTAGTGAATTCCAAGAAAATATAGACAAGGAATCTCTCTCTCTCTCTCTCTCTCTCTCTCTCTCTCTCTCTCTCTCTCTCTCTCTCTCTCTCTGAAATACACAATCTAAACAAAATAAACAAGAAGGAAGTTAAGATGGTGAATAAAATCTCTGAAAAGTTAGATATGATAGACTTCTCAAAAAACCACAATGTGAATAAAAAAGACCTTTTTCTCTGCAGTACATGACACCTATACCGAAATTAATCATTACTATAACCAAAATTAACTATTACTATGATATAAAAAACCTTATAATCAAATGTTGAAAGACAAATAATAAATGCATGTTTTTCTGCTCTTGATACAATAAAAATTGTATGTAATAAAGGTTCATGGATAGATAAATCAAAAGTTAATTAGAAGCTGAATAACTACTTTAAATAATGAGTGTATCAAACAACAAATCATAGAAATAATAAAAAAAATTATATACAAGAAAATGGTAACATCATACCATTATGTGATGCAACCAAGGAAGTTTTGGGGGGAAACTTTACAACTCTAAATGCTTATTTGAATAAAATAAAGAAAGAAGAGATCAATGAATTAAGTTTGCGACTAAAAAAGTTAGGCAAAGAACAAATTAAACATCTCCAATTGAATACCAAATTAGAAATTCTGAAAATCAAGGTATGGATTAATAAAATTGAAAGCAAATAAATTGCTATAATAAATAAAACTAAGAATTTGTTTTATGAAAAAAGCAATAAATAGATAAACCTTTGGCTAATCTGGTAAAAAAAAAGATAGAAGATAATCAAATTACCCATAGCAAAAATGAAAAGGGTGAACTAACCATCAATAAGGAGGAGATTAAAGATGTAATTGAGTTGTTTTGCCAAACTCTATGCTAACAAATTTGATAACCTAAGTGAAATGGATGAATATTTACAAAAATACATACTGTCCAGATTAAAAGAAGAGGAAATAAAAGACTTTAATAACCCATTTCAGAAAAAGAAATTGAAGAAACCATCAATAAATTCCCCAAGAAAAAGTCTCCAGGTCCAGAAGGCTTTACAAGAGAATTCTACCAAACATGTAAGGAACAATAAATTCCTATTCTACATAAAATATTTTTTAAAAAGTTGAAGAAGGATTTCAGCCAAATTCCTTTTATGACATCAGCATGGTGCTGATGTCTATACCAGGAAGAACCAAAACTAACAAAGAAAATTATAGGCCAATCTCCCTAAGGAGTATTGATGCAAAAATTTTAAATAAAATTTTAGCAAAGAGATTACAGTATTATTAATAGCACAATACACTATGATCAGGTAGTATTTATACCAGGTAGGTAGGGATGGTTTGATATTAGGGAAACACTCAACATAATTGAACATATCAATAGCAAAACCAACAGAAATCATATTATTATCTCAATTGATACTGAAAAAGTCTTTCATAAAAACACTAGAAAGTATAGAAATTAATGAAATTTTCTTCAAAATAATAAGTATTATCTATCTGAAATCATCAACAAAGATTATATGTAATGGGAATAAACTAGGAACATTTTCAGTAAGATCAGGGATGAAACAAGGATGCCCATTATCACCCGTTTCTGTTCAATATAGTATTAGAAATATTAGCTTTTACAGTAAGAGAAGAAAAACAAATTGAAAGAATCTGAATTGGCAATGAAGAAGAAAACATTTTACTCCTTGCAGATGATATGATGTGAACCCAAGAAAATCATCTAAAAAACTTCTTGAAACAATGAACAAAGTCACCAAAGTGGCAGAAAATAGACTCATATAAATCATCAACATTTCTATATGTGAACAAGAAAGTCCAAGAGCAAGAGATAAATAAATTTCATTTAAAGTAACTGTAGACAATATTAAATACTTGGGAATCTCCCTCCCAAGGCAAAGCCAGAAACTGTATGAACCCAATTACAAAACACTTCTCACCCCCAAAAAGTCACATCTAACAAATTGGGAAAATGTTAATTGCTCATGGTTAGGTCTAGCTAATATATGAAAATCACAATTCTACCCAAATTAAATTGCTTATTTAGTTCTATGCCAATCAAACTACCAAATAATTGTTTTATTTAGCTAGGAAAAATAGTAACATGATTTATCTGGATCAACATAAGTTCAAGGATATCAAAGTAGAAGATGAAAACATATGTAAAGGAAGGTGGCCTAGCTCTACTTGATCTGGAACTATAAAGTTCTATAAATAGCAGTCATAAAAACTGCCTGGTTTTCTTAACTGCCAGGTTAAGAAATAGAGCAATCAATCAGTGGATTACAATGGGTTCAAAAGAAACTAATAAATGACTACAGTAATTTACTGTTTTACAAATCCAAAGACATTAGTTTCTCATATAAGAATCCATTATTTCACAAAATGTTGTTGGGAAAACTGGAAAATATTATGGGAAGAACTAGGCATAGCCCCACATATCACAAACTATATCAAAATAAAGTCAAAATGGGTACAGGATTTGGACATAAAGGGTAGCCCATAGATAAATTAATAGACCAAGAAAAACTATCTTTCAGATCTATGGAAAGAGGAGAAATTTTTGACCAAGTAAGAATTATAAACTGAAAAATAGATGAATTTGACTTTATTAGTTAAAATGTTTTTACTCTTTTAAAATAATTGCTTTCAAGGTAGGGAAAACATAAATTTGGGAAACAAAAATTTTCAAAGCTAGGGTTCTGATAGAGGTCTCATTTCTAAAATATATAGAGAATTGCATCAAATTTATTAGGTTACAAATCATTCCCCAATTGATAAATGGTTTAAGGATATGAACACTTTTCAAATGAAAAAAATTACCACTATATATAAAATCATATGAAAAAATGCTCCAAATCTTTATTGATTAGGGAAACATAAATTAAAACAACTCTGAGGCATCCCCTCAGATTGGCTAAAATGAGAATAAAGGTAAATTATGGAGAGTCAGTGGGAGGATTACAATATTAATGCATTGATGGTGTACCTGTGAACTGACCAAAACATTCTGGAAAGCAATATAGAACTTTGCCCAAAGAGTTAATAAGTAAAATAAAATTGATAATACCCTTTGACCCAGCAATTCCAATACTTGGCCTATCCAGAAGAAATCATAAAAAATGGAAAAATCCTACATGTTCCAAAGTATTCATAGGAGCCCTTTTTTGTAGTGGTAAAGAGTTAGAAATTGAGGAGATGCCCATCATTTGGGAAATGGTTCAACTTGATTATGGTGTTTGAATGTTATGGAATATTATTGTTCTAAAAGAAGTCATAAATGATCAGACTCCAGGAAGCATGGAATGAATTACAGGATCTGATGCTGAGTGAAGGGACCAGAACCAAGGGAACACTCACTGTATACATTAACAACCACATTGTGAGTTGATCAACCTTGATGAATGCAGCTACTCTCAGTAGTTCAGAGAGCTTAAGTCAACCCTGAGACAGGCTATGGAAAATACTATCCCCATTCAGAGTAATAGAAACAAAACAAATCAAAACAAAACAAACAAAACCCCTTCAGAATCTGATGAACACAGTATTCACTTTGTTTTTAAAAATTCTCTTACTTCTCTCCTTTAATCCTAATTCTTTATACAGAAAATGACTAATCTGTAAATATGTTTAACATAAATGTGTACGTACAATATTCACCTGACTGTACACTGTTGCAGTGAAGGAGATGGAAAGGGAGGGTGGAAGAAAATTATGTTAACTTAAAAATATGCATATATACTTGCAGATGAATGTTGGAAAAACTTTCATAACATTTATTTGGATAAATAAAATATCAATAAAATTAAATAAAAATTGCTCTAATTAATTTGACTGAATTCCATGGATTCATAATAGCAAATAATACTGACATATATAGTTGAATATAATATATGTATGATTAAGTCAGAAAGTTCTCAGGCACTCTCAAATACTTTCAGGCAACTTTATATACTAAGCACTTTATAAGTCACTGTGACTTTTAAACTGAGTGATAATAAAAAAGTAATAAAATATTAATAATAATAATAATAAGTATTCTGAATTCAGGAAATTGCACAAATGTACTCTGTTTTTATTTTATTTTCATTATTAAATTTATGTATGTGAAAAATAAAATCTTTTTCTTTTGGAGAACAGAAGAAAGGTTTTATATGAAATGATATGTGAATTTTAAATACATGCTTGTATGTATTCACATATATGTATGTTTGTACATAGATAACTAGATAGAAGGATAGCTAAATACGGTTGAACAAAGTCATACCAATAGTGCCTCTCTTCTCTGTTCTGAGTCTCTTTTTATCTCTCTTCTTTTTAAAATGAAGTTTTCATTGATACTCTTCCTTTTATTTATTTTTCACATGTCTGCATCCAATCATATCTTCATAATCTTTCTCCCAACATGAGTAAATAAAAGTCCATTCTTGTAGCTTATAAGTGTAATTAAGAAATGATTATTTGCATTTATCTTGTGTGAAAATAAATATCTCATTTTATAATTCTAATTTAATGCTTGTCTCCTACAAGGTTGGAAACACAATTCACCATCTAGTTTCTGTAGTTACAATTGTATCCTCCATTGATAAAAATTCTTAATCTTTTCACTGTGTCTTCTTTGTTGCAGTCGTTATTTAATTTGATTTTTCTCTCCAAACTTTGCATTTTATACAAATCTTCATAGATGTCTTTGAATCTTTCCCCTTATTTTATAATGAAATAATGTTTAATTATGTCAATAGTCCCTAATTTTTGCTGGTACCCATCTTATTTCCAGCTCTTTAAAACAACAACAGTGTATGTTATAAATATTAATATGGATGCGTTTTCTTTGTCTTTGTTCCCTTTGGGGAGTGTATGCCTAGTATTATTAATGATGGGTCAAAAGATGCACAGGAATAGAACATCACTGCCACACCAGCAATTTATTAGTGTGCCTATCCTCTCTTGGTTCTTGCAAAAACTGATTTTTATTAAAAAAAAACTTATTTAGTTTAATGGGTGTGAGGTTGAACCTCAGAATTGTTTTAATGTGCATTTTCTTTTTATTAATGATTTTGATAATTTCTTCATGTGTTCTATGATTTTTTCTTTTCTTCATTCAAGGACTCACTTCATATATTTTGATTCATATATTGGCAAATGACTTAAGGAAATATTTTTGACTACTTATGACAATTCCTATATAGACCTTTTTCAGAAAATGTTCCAACAAAATCTTTTCCTATAAGAAATAATATCCCTTCTAATTTTTCTACTTTATGCAATTAAAGTTGTCTAAGTTTTCTCTTATTATTATTATTATTTTTATTTCTTGTTTACTCAAGAAACTTTTCTCAATCAATACTTGTGAGAATATTTTCCTACTTTCCCCTCTAATTTGTTAATGGAATGATATTCTATATTTAAGTTGTATAATACTTGGAGCTTATGAATACTATTGCAAGATATTTGCCTAAAACCAACTCCATATGACTTCCAAGTTCTTTCAGTTGAATTTTCCTTACCTGACTGGTTATAATCTGTGAATTTAATAATGTGATGTTTGCTTAATTTGCCTTATTTGCCATATCATTTTCATGGATCAACATTTATACTTTTTACCTGTACCAAATGTATTCATGATAATGATTCTGTAGTGTAGTAGGAAATCAGCAGTTGTTAGATCATCTTCTTTTCTATTTTTAATCATTTATTTTATGATGCTTAATCTGTTGTTTCTTTATATGAATTTCATTTTTATATGCAATGAATGTATATACAAACACATATGCATCTTGACAAATTCACTTATACACATGTATGCATATATATATATATATATATATATATATGCACTGAAAATAAATCATTCACATACTGATTGATGTAGGATGGTAATCAGTATAGATAGTGTTGTCAGTTTGTTATCTTATATCATATATAATACATTATAAGTAAATTTATTACTTAAACAGTCTCATTAAAATAATCGTTTATGTAAAGATTGCTTTTTTCAATCATTCAAACTTGGAGAGAAAAATAATGGCATTGCAATCTTGGGGTCAATACTCAGTGAATGGTTGTGACTGATCATACCAATCCCAACTTGGATGGCTCTACCACATTTCAAAGAAAAATTTGTCTGTATTGCAGTTTGGAAGAGTGATGACCAAATTTTCATATCTCATTTTTTTTCGAGCTACCACAATTTTGCTTTGCTCATTGAGCACAGTGCCTTCTTTGATGTAGGAATATCATTCTGGATGATCCTAGGATAGTGTCTCCCAAATTTCACAATCAATACCAAAGTTCTTCAGAGAAACTTTGAGAGTATCCTTCTATAACATCTTATCACTATGTGAGTGCCTTAATTGTATGAATTTTCCATAAAATCATCCTTTAGGCAAACAGATATTTGGCATTTGAACATTGTGGCCAGAATGTTGGTGTTGTCCTCTGAGAGGGTAGAGTTTGATTTCGAGTTCAGCTTGAAAAAAATGTCCTTAGTGTCTGGTACCTTACCTTGCCAGGTGATCTGCACAATCTTTCTCAGAAAACTCAAATGGAATTGTTTTTTTTATTTATTTGTTTATTTTGACATGATAGAGATATTTTGTTAGTTTGGAGTTAATTGTTAGGCTAAAATTAGTACAAGGGACAGAGGATTAATCTATTTTTTGTAGCATCTCAGGCTCAAAGTCTTTGGTGGTGCACAATAATCTGCTAACAAGAAAATCATGTACTGATTCTTTTTCCACTTTAATCCTAGTTTATAGTCTTTTCTAGTTCATTAATTTATTGTTAGCATAGTAATTGATGCTGCTTTTGTTCTTGTTAGTGTGTTGGATATCAGATCTGTCTAGTATTCTACACCACATATTGTCTTCATTAATCTCATATCCTGTATGTCTAAGGTAGTACAGTGGATAGAGCACTGGCCTTAGAGTTAGGAGAACTGCAGTTTGAATTTGACCTCAGACACTTGACATTTACTAGCTTGTGTGACCTTGGGCAAGTCACTTGACACTTATTACCTCTTCAGTCATAGTGATTCATATTTGGTCACCGGACCCAGATGGTTCTGGAAGAAAAAGTAAGACTGGTGACTTAGCAGAGCATTTCTTCACTCAAATTCAATTAATGTACTTATCATTTTACCACCTCCCTGATGTCTTGGTCTTCTTCCAGAACAAAGGATGACTATCATCACCATAATCATCCTGTTGTCTCTTCTCCTTACAATAATATACTCTATTAAATGCAAAGGAGGGTCCATCCAGAATGTTTGATGTATATATACATATATATATATATATGTATATATATTATATATATGAATGGAAAAGTGTGTTGGTGATGAGGTCATGAGAAACAAAAGTCTTCAATGCTAAGCAACTATTACTTTTGCTAAAGGACACCTGGTCATGACTGATAGTGCCTGTTCTGATATTACTGCCACCCAGAATTATAGGTTTGTTCTCTTTTGGTACATTGATGATAAATTTCTCCATCTCCATAAAGGGTTTTTTCTTTGACCTCATCAAGGTTTGTCAAGGCAGGAGCATACCCATCGGTAATAGGGGTATGGCACTTTCCTGAAAATGGCAACTCTTCTTCTTCAGCATTAATTTGTTACCCTAGGCCTTTGAGGTAGGTAAAAATCACAAGATAATAAAATATTGCCATAGTAAAATAATAGATAATGAAATAGCAAAGTAATTAAATGATAAAATTATTTAATAATAAAATGGTATGGTTGACATCCTTTGACTCACATGTAAATTGGACTTAAATGAAGCCAAATTTCATGAAATTATTAATTTCACTCTTTCAGTCATTGGAGTTCATTGACAAAACAGAAGTCAAGCTAACTGGTGGTGGTTTAGGATGAAGTGAATAACTCTGAAGTTTTCAGTGTCTCCCTCTCCCAACAGTACTTGTTTAAGGTACCTCCATGGGCCATAGGGGGAAAAAATGTTCACATCCACCTTTTCCACCAGGTAAGTTTTCACATACTTCATGTACATTCTCTACAACTGAGCAATGGGTTTGAGCACCATCAGCTGCTCTCAGCACTGTTTAGCCTGTCTTCTATGCCAGTTTATTGGAGAGTGGTTACTTCACATGCTAACACTTTTTGGAGCCACAGATGAGAGCAGAATAGCAAGTAGACACCAAAGGTAGATAAACACCCATGAAAAGTGCTTGATAGCTACCACACTAGAGGCAGTAACTCTCTCTGATATTGTACCTCAAATTCTTCCTTAGTAGAAAACTCGCAGGAATTTATATAATCTAAGTTAAATTAAAGGGAATATTTTTTGCTGAATTTTAAGTCACATGTAAAAATGATTTATGTGCATTAACTTTATATCCAGTGGCTTCATTTTCATTGCATTTTTAGAATTTTCTAGAGAATCCCTTATATTATCTTCAAAATTTATATTTTTCTTTCTATTTAAGCATATGGCTTTAATTCATTTTTCCTGCTTTACTTCAGCAGTTAGTTTTCTTAAAGGTAAATAATATAATAGTGGTGTCAATGGAAATCCTTGTTTTATCACTGACATGGGAAGGGACACTAGCCTTTTTTGTATAACTTATGATGCAATTCTTTGTTTTATATAGGTAATACTTATTATGTTGTGGAAGAATAATTCACTTCTTGTTTTTTAATATATAGGAGTTTTTTATTTTTAAAGGCTCTTCTATATCTTTTGACATACTCATTGTTTTTATGAATTTCATTATTGTGTTCATAGCTTTTCTAATGCTGAATTAGTTTATGCATTATTTATATACATGCATGCATGTGTGCATGTAATTTTAATTTTTAATGAGCAGTAAATTTTACCTTGAGAAGGCTATAGATTGCCTCAGAAAATCAAAATATCATTTTAAGTTTCAGAGGGTCTTTGTTCTAACCAAGCAAGACCTTGCTGATAAGAATGTGAAATACAGGGAAGCTATAGTGTCTTTGAAGTTCCTTTTCTTTGAAAGTACACTATTCTTAGCCATTCTTCAATACGTAAATTATTCTAAATTGACAACACATCTCTCCTTCTTTCCCCCTCTCTTTCTCTGTCTGTCTCTTTCTTTGTTTCTGTTTCTCTGTCTCAGTCTGTCTTTCTCTTTGTCTCTGTCTCTCTCCTATGTAAAACTTGCTCACTGAGCTTTAAGTCTGGATCTAAATCTGGATCTACATCTATCTATCTATCCATCCATTTAACTATCCATCTATCTATCTATCTATCTATCTATCTATCTATCTATCTATAGAGAAAGAAGTATAGTCAGCCTGAGTTCATATCTAAAATTGAATTGTCCCAGAAGGAACTCATAGAAAACAATTACTTTCTGATTGCCAAATTGTATAGTGAGTTAAAATTTAAGAAGGAAAGAGTGAGTCATCCAAATGTTGAAAGGAAAATAGGGCAACATAATTATCACTTTGACCCCAGCATTAGTCTATCAGAAAAGACAGGCCAGGACCATATAATGCTACTACAAATCCATTCAAAGTATAAAGATTTTTCTCCCTAATCCAAAATTAAGAAGTTATGCTGGAACAATGGGTGAACAAAAAGGATCAAGTGTTGTCTTGCTCCTATGGATGCTTAAGACAGATATGTGGAAGAAGAGAATATCTTACAAACATCTAAGAATAGTCTAAAACAAAACAAAACTAAAACTAACACTTGACCACAACATCATTTAATAGACTTACTAAGAATTAGAATTTGTCAAGATGAATGACTCCAGAAGATAACAAGAACTATCAAAACAAAGTCAGGGATTTTGAAAAAATAAAGGAGTGTTTAAGACATTTCTTAACAAAAACAACTTACCTGAAAAAAGGAAAGATGCTTAAAGATTTATTTGATTATCTGAAAGTCATAACCAATAAAAGAACTTGAATATAATATCTGGAGAAATTAAAGAAATCTTTCCAGAGGTCTTAAAAATAGAGGAATCAGTAAAAATGGAAAGAATTGATTGGACACTCTTGAACAAAACCCCCAAATTGACAACTAACAGTAGTTTGAACACCAAAATCTAGATTTCCAAGTTGAAGGAAAAAAATTAATGCAGGCAGCTTTTAAACTGAAATTCAAGTATCAAGGATCTATGTTTGAGAATACATATACTTTAATATCTCCTCCCCTAAAGAATAGAAAGATTTGTAATTAAAACTTCGAAAATACAAAAGTTATAGATTAATAACTAAGAATAATATACCCAACAAAACTGGATATGGAAGAAGAGGAACAAATGTATGTCTTTTAAATGAAGTTCTTGCATGTATTACTGAAGAAATGAACAAACAAACATGGCAGGCAAGAGAAACATAAAAAAAGGTAAATAAATAGAAGTGAGAAATTGTTAGGGACTTTTTATATTTTAAATATGTACTTTGGATCCTATTAAAGAAGATATAAAGTTAATAGTATAACCTTACATATATATATTTGTCAATGAAATTTTCTGAATATATAATTATGTATGGTTGTATTGTTTCTTTTTCCTATCTCCATAATATTGTTCAAGTTAGATGTTTTGTTTTCATATTCTATTTTATAATTCCAGACCCCAAGCTTAAGACTTTTCTAGATTGAGACAGATGACAAACATATAATTGAAATAGAATGTGTCATAATTAACATGGGATTATCACACAATACATAATAATTTCCCAATGATACCCATCCAATAGGAAAGAGAACTTTCTCCAGGAAATTCTTGATTTTAGGGCTTAATCCAAACTCAAATACTTCTCCAGGCTCTGTCTAGTCATTCTCCCCCAAATCGATTATGCCTCAAAATTTATCCCCTTTACCTTCGAAGCCATATCACTCGTTCAACTCAGAGCTAACATTGTCATCTACTGCTAGACTTCTTCTACCACTTACTGGACTGTTTACTCAAAGTGAATTCATTATTAGTGCATTCAATTATTTCAGTCATGTCTGACTGTGATCCCACTTGGTGTTTTCTTTTCAAAGATACTGGAGTGGTTTATCATTTCCTTCTCCAATTCATTTTACAAAAGAGAAGCTGAGGTAAACAAGGTTAAATAACTTGCCCAAAGAAACTGAGCTATTAAGTGTTGGAGGTCAGATTTGCCTGGCACACTGTATCCATTGTACTACTTAGCTGCCAAATATACGCCACTATTTTGTGAGGATTGCCTTGGCAAAATAATATGGTGAATTAGTCATTTGAAAAAAAAATTTGGAAGAATAGTTGGAAAGCCCAAGAGACATCTCCAAGATATTAAAAGAAAAAGAGTGATCTACAACACATTGAAAAAATTCCCTGTAAAACCTAAATAGGAAAAGCTATGGGTGGAAATTGCAATATATGAGCAGAGAGCAACCACACCAATGAAATCATTGATCAAACTCTCAGAGTAAGATAGGATTTTTATTTTGGAAGGTCACTAGTAGAAATTAAAGTAATAAAGACTTAGTAGGTTTTACTGGGGGGGGGGGGAATAATCACTTCTACTATTGAAAAAAAAATAAAATTACCCAGTAGTTTATCAAAGTAAAGGATCTTTCAAAACTTAAGTTCTTAAGTTGCTTCCTTATGTCAAATGTAATATCTTGTTGATTTTCACAACTCTTTACAAATGCAAAACTCTCTACACATTTATTTTAAAATTCAAAGATGAAGTGAAAAAAGGTGAATAATTTATTTTATAATGTGAAGAATGTAATAGTTAAAAGGATGGATTCTTAGTCATCTAAATCTGTATAAATTATATGACTGACAGGCTATTTCAGAAAAATCCTTATTTTGTTAAGTTTCAAAAGTTAAATAGTTTGCATTAGAATAAAGTGACAGAAAGACAATAAAATTAGGGAATGTATTATTCTTGAACTCTGTCATCTTAATATCTAGAGTGACTCACCACCTCATTAGAGTGTTATTGATTTGGTATGTGGAGCATGGAAATCTCATATTACTTAACCAAGATAATGACATTTTGAAACCCGAAATCTGTATATGGATTGATCAGGTTCATCTTACTATACAGAGTATGAAACAGTGACAACAATAAAAATTTCCATTTTGCATACTGAAAAGATTTTAATAATTCAAAGGCCCAAAAGTGACATTCATATAATATCATAAGTAGAATGTTGCTCAGGCAAATAATTTGTATATTTGCATATGACAGAACGATTTTTGAAGACTATACATGACAACTTCTAGTCACTCACTATAGTTTACCATACTGAATGAGTGATATTTCTGAATCACTCCGAATTTCACATTCATGCTAAAAATATCTGTACCAGGTATGATAGAAGATTTTCACAAAAGTTTAGTTCAGATTTTAGTACAAATGGTTAGTAATACTTGTATCATTTGTACCAATACAGAAAAATACTAAAAAAAGAAGAAATATGGCATATTATTAGGATTTGTTACCCAAAAGTAAAAAAAAAAATAGCTTATGAGAATAAAGCCACATGTTCCAAATTATTCATAGCAGCTCTTTTTGTAATGGCAAGGAATTGGAAATTGAGGGGATGCTCACCAATTAGAGAATGGTTAAACAAGTTATGGAACATGAATACTATGGAATATTATTGTTCTATAAAAAACCAGAAATATTCAAACTCTAGGGAAGCATGGAATGATTTGTGGGTTCTGATGTTCAGTGAAGAAAGTAGAGCCAATATGCACATCAACAACATTGTGAGATGAGCAACCTTGAAGGAAGCAGCTCCTCTAAGCAGTTCAGAGAGTTAGGACAAATGTATTAAACCAGCTATGCACAATATTATCCTCATCCAAAGGAAGAAAAAAAAAACAACCCTTCAGAATTTAAGTAACACTTTATAAAAATTATCTCATATATCTATTTCCTTTAATACTAATTCCTCACTTTGAAAATGACTAATCTGTAAACATGTTTATCAAAAAATAGGTATGTACAATGTTAATCTGACTGTTCACCACTGAGGGGAGGATGTTGGGAAGGGAAGGTGGAAGGAAATTTTGTAACTTAAAAATATACATGTGCATATGGGTGAATGCTATAAAACAATAGAATACATGAATTTAAACAAATAAAACTTGTGTGGGGATAAAAGGGTTTATGCAGAGCATATAGGTAAAATTAGAAGGGAAACAGTTAACTGGGTAAAAATTGTGATGTACATAAATATACATAAGTGTGTGTGTCTGTGTGTGTGTTTGTGTGTTTGTATAAATGAGTGCCATCCCACAACTGATAAGTGTTCAAAGGCTGTGAACAGACAGTTCTCAAAGAGAGAGACATTCAAACTAACAGTAGTCATATTAAAAATCATCTGAATCACTAATAAAGGAAAAAAAGTAAATAGAACCAAAATAGGATATTCCAGGAAATTTATTCCTTTCAGACTGGTAAAGATTCCAAAAAAGGAAAATGATAAATGTTAGACGCTATGTGGGGAGAGGGGAATCAAATTAATATACTTTTGATGGAGTTGTGAATTGGTTCAGCCATTCCAGAAATCAAGTTGAACCTAATGACCTTAAATTTATAAACTTTGACCTAGTGAAACTTCTACTAGGTCTATTACATTTCAGAAATCAAAGAAAGAAAAAAAATGCATGCGAAATTATACATAGTAGGTTTCTTTAAGTGGCAAAAAACTGTAAAAATAAGGAGTGATTATTAATTGTGGAATGTCTGAAGTAATATTCTAGTGCCATAAGAAATTGTGAACAATATGGTTTTAGACAAAAGCTGAAAAGATGTGTATGAATTAATACCAGGGTGAAATGAACAAAATGAAGGGAATAATTTACATCATTAAAAACAAAACTCTAATAAATATAAGAACACTCATCAACTCAATGACCAGTCATGATTCTAGAGAGCTGATAGCAAAATATTACCCACCTTTGGTTGGAGAGGTAATAGACAATGATGGCATAACTTTTTCCTCATGAGCAATATGACAATTTGTTTTGCTTAAATACACTTATTAGTTACAAGTTTTTTTAGTGTTTTTTTCTTACCTATTAATTGGGAATGGGTGAAAGGGAGAAAAATTAACGTGTTAACTGACAAAATAAACTAAATGGAAGACAAATAAAATTTTAAAATATTGTAATAGGATTATATTTCAAAAAAGTAACTATAAGGGACTTCTTGTGTTCAAATTATAGTTGCTGACTATCAATGAAAAGTAGCAATATTATTCCTCCTAAAAATTCTCTCCTCTTCCTCCTTTTGATTTGCAAAATTAAATGAATTAAAGAATCAAAAAAATCTTTTCATAGAATAAAATATCTCATACCATAATATGAGCAGATTTTCATCTTTACAGTTCTTTTATTTTTCTTAGTTCTACATTATACAAAGTATTATACTATAAGTTGATATTGTACTCTAAGACTTTAGCCTCTATCTCTTTATGATAAAAGAACCTGTATCATAGATTGAATTCAATAAGATAGCCCATTCCCATGTCATCTATACCTTTAGTCATCAATCCCAAATTATGTGCCTGTGATCAAAATAAAGATCAAATGTTGAACTGGCCACATTGCTGGAAAACAACTATTACTTTTTCTTCAATAACATCATATTTGTATTATATAGATAATCAATTGATCCATTAGAAACAACTTTGATTTCTTTTTCATCATTGGACTACTATGATGCTAACTTTTCATCTTGGGGAGACAAAAATGAAAGAAATGCTATTAAATTGCATTTGTGGTCAATCAAGATAATTTATAACATACAAAATATAGCCTTTATTTTGTAAAAATAGATATTACTACTTCAAACTGAGTTTTTCTTATTCTAAAAAAGTTATGCAAAAATATGTAATCAAGGAAATCCTAGAAGAACCATAATTCCTCTAGATAAGCATTCATCACATTATATATATATATATATATATGTATATGTGTACATGAACATGTATGTGTACATTTGTATGTGTATGTGTATCTTTATCTCTATCTGTATATCTAATCTATATAGTCTTAATACAACAGGAATGAAGTGACACAGAATTGAGAGCTACCTGTACCATTAAATGTGATTTACCATAGGGTTTTGCTAGTTTAAAAAAAATGTTCTAAGCAATGAGGAGAAATGTAATGCATTAAGATAAAGGATTATGAGAAGCTTTAGGGAAAACGTTAAAATAGCATGATCATAAAACTACTCAGAATGAAGGTGCATTTTATATATAAGGCTAATAATTAAGCATAATTTATAGTTCATGGGTTGTTCGCAGAATTAATTTCACAGATTTGTTTCTGAAATGGAATGGAATTAAGTAAGAACTCACTTTGTATTCACTGGTCTCTAGCACATATGTATCTTTGGCTAATGCTCAGAAATGTAGGCAAAGCTTGACATTTTAGTTTTCAATTAATTACACAACTAAGTATCATGCCTGACTGTACCATAGAGAGAAGTGAAGGCTTATTTGACTAAAACTTCATTATTTTTATAAACTATACCAAAGGCCAGCTTATTGAGTTCCAGTTTCATGAATAATTAAAACTAAACTTCAAATGTCAAAATAAATGAACAAGTATGTTCCATATTTTGAGGGGGGAGAAAATTACTTATTTAAACATAGTCCAATTTGCCAAATAGGATGTAGTGGGTCTTTCTATAATTTTCATGAATCAACTGTGTTCTACTTCCAATTTATTGTATAGCTCTTATTAAAGACAGTATCCTACTATTCTGAAAATATGAAAACATGATATGTGCTTTCTGTGTATCTTTACAGGAAAGACAGTACTTTATAATGTTTTATTTCAAAATTGTAAAGTGAACTTCTTGTTCAAAAAGCTTTTCCACAACTGGCAATTATTAGTCAGCGGGTGCAGGTCCAAGCATATCATGTCTCCCACCCTTTGTCTTCTACTCAATAAACTGTAAGGGCTCTGTATCACTTCCTGGATTGAACACAAAATCCTCTGCCTTGAATTTAAAACCCTTCATAACCATGCTTCCTCCTACCTCTCCAATCTTCTTTCATTTACTCCCTGCTATGCACTCTTCTACCACATGCCACTAGCCTCCTGAATGTTTCAATAATGTCTAGGCATTTGTCTGGCTTCCCTTCCTACAGAATGCTCCCCTCCCTCATTTTGCATGTTAAATTTCTTCAACAGGGCAATCTTTCTTTCCCACAAGATGCCTTTTCCAACCCTTCCTCATTCTATTGTCTTCTCTATTTTTTCTGTATATAACTTGATTGTACACATTTATTCATTATTTCCCTAATTAGATTATGAGCTCCTTGAGAGCAGGGATGGTCATTTGTCATTTTTATTAATAAATGCTTATTGATTGACTGAATGACTAGTGTACTAGAAAGCAAAATGAGACACTTTTGATGATATTTTTGTTTCTTAGATTAGCATGGATTTGTTTTTCATATAGGCTAGGGAAAATTTTAGGGCTAAAGAGAAAAATATAGCAGAGGAGAACTTGGAAATTGTGAGGGAAATTTTAGTTTGATAGTACTGGACCTTACTTTCTCTCTGAAAGCTTTTTTTCAGGATAGAGTACCTTCCCTGAAGTCAGGAGAACCTGAGTCCAAATCCAGCCTCAGACACTTGACAATTTCCTAGCTGTGTTACCTTGGGGAAGTCACTTAATCCTATTGCTTTGAAAAAACTAAAAGAAAAAGAAAAACTAATTTTTTTTGGAACCCTTTGAAGGTATAGCTTCAGGGGAATTTTCATAGGAATGACCCTATAAATAGATTTTTCATTAGAAATGTGCTAAACTTGATCAAGGGCATTTAGATGGCACAATAGATAAAATGCTGGGCCTATAATCATGAAGTTCAAATGCAACCTTAGACACCTCCTAGCTATGTAACCTGGTGATGCTTTATTCCTTTTGCCTTAATTTTCTCATCTATAAAATGAGCTGGAGAAGGAAAGGGTTTTTGTGTTTTTGCAAAAAAAAAAAATCCAAATGAGGTCACAAAGAATTGTAAATGACCCAAACTGGCCCAAATGGAGTCACTGAAATGACCCAACAACAACAAAACATAACTTGACCAACTAATCGACGTTGTGGAGTTTATTTACTTCTGTGACTTTCAGAAAGTTAAAGAATCTGTGGGGAAGATGGGAAAGGGGAAACTTTCACTTCCTCTAGTAATAGAATGCTGTTCTTTACTTGCCTAAGTATCTTTTTCAAGGACTATCAAACAGCTGAATTGTAGTCATTTTTTTTGCTCATTATAACACTATCAGTCCTGAGTAATATCTGCAGCCAACACAAGGTTGATGTATCAAAATACAGCATTAAGAACATAGATTTCTTTGTGATAGATAACTAATTAATTTTCCATTATCCATTGTGCTCCTGGAACTTATTCATCATATGTCCTCCTTAATATAGCTAAGAGCATGGTTGCAATAATAAATTGAAAGAAAGCAATTTTTATAATACAACACACAGAAAATTGTTCACAAAGTAAAGTGTGTCCTAAGGAATTCCAAAATACGCAATTTGAAACTAAGGATGGGGTGGCTAGGTGGCACAGTGGATAGACCACCGGCCCTGAATTCAAGAGTATCTGACTTCAAATCTGGCCTCAGACACTTCATAATTACCTAGCTGTGTGACATTGGGCAAGCCACTTAACCCCATTTGCCAAAAACCTAAAAAAAAATAAAAAAAGAAACTAAGGACCTTTGCTCAGACATAATAATAATGATAATAATAATAATCTAATTATTAAACTGATTAAAAACTGAATAAAAACATTTTAAGTTTAAAAACATCATACAAAGATTTTTTAAAAATTGTAATATGATTCTAAGTAACTATAATTTTACATCCTGCTTTAAGATTTCTTCAATATTATTATTTTTATTTTGTAGGTAAATAATTTAATAACATAGTATATTACATATTACATAATATAGTATTGGTAGAAGAAATTTTATTACACTGGAAAATCTACTATGGTGCTTAGATTATATAAAATGTACCTCCATGTCAAAATTACTACCATGTTCTGAATCCAGTGATTAAAAGTATTATTTTATTTTTCATTTTTCCTGCTATAAAGACTTTTCAATAATTTAGATGTGTTGGTATATTTTTGTTTTGACATAATAGACATTTCTACCCCTGAAAATGAAGCAACCCACCCAAATCATTCACTTTACAAAGTATTTCATAAAACAATTATCCAACCCATACCTCAAAATAGTTTATTGATTGTAGCTGTGAAATTTATACCATATGGCACTAAAATTATTGCATTTGACCCATCTGAATGACTCTTGTTCATATCTTCCTTTGAATTTACCACAGAATGATGGTAAATAACAGATGATAAATTCACCACATGTCCTTGGAAGCTTCTTCACTTTTGATATTGTGAGAATGCAATTAGAGAACACAGTTATCTATCTATATTTCTCCTTTGTTGTTTCCATATGATCAATTTACCACTTTTATAGTTTGCATTTTTCTTTGGTGACATCTTTTATTCAAAGTCTCTTTCATAGTTCATCATTTGCAATATGAGACGACTTCTTGGGGCACCTGATATTTTCATGCATAGTGCTAGGTCTTGAGACAGTAAGACCTGATACAAGTTTGACAATTTATACTCTGACAATTATTGGCTGGGTAAACCTGGGCAAGTCATCTAACCTTTCTTTACCTCAGTTTACTCAACTGTAAAATAACAACAACAACAACAACAACAACAATAATAATAATAATAATAATAATAAATAATACCTACCTGTCAGGGTGGTACTTAGTTCAGTTTCAAACACATAGTAGGAGTTATATAAATGTACCTGGTTTACACATTATGAATCCCTCTATTACCCTTTCTTATTTTTTTCTTAACCATCAGCAATATGACTTCTGATTATATCGTCCAATTGCTTCTTATTTTTCCCAAGTTATCATCTTTCTTGACCTCTCTGCAACCCTTACCCTTATTGGTCATTTTTACTTTCTGGATACTTTCTATTTTCTCAGTTTCAATGATATTTCTCTTGTCTGATTTTCCTCCCATCTGTCTGATTGCTTTTTTCCTGGTTGTTTATGGAAGTTATATCCATTCATGGTATTAATGCTCAAGGGTCTGTCTCTTGTTAATGTCTTATGCCCTCTCATTTTCACCAAGTGCTGTCTTGCTTAGGGATCTTATCAGCTCCTATCATGTTATAGTGTGACTGTATATCAGGGTACCACTTCTCCCCAAACCATTTTTTCCAATGGAATTTGCCATTTCTTTTCTCAGATTATTGAAGCTTTGTCCTTGGGATTTGATTATCCTTGAGAACTAAGGCAGAAGAGATGTATAACACTTTTGATGCATCTTCCTCATCATTTTTGGATGATTTATCATCTCAGGTCATGAACCAGAGACCCTTTGGATTTGGTGGATGTCAATCATACCCTACCCTGATCTTAGAGTTGCTTGTAGAGGGGAAAATATACCCAAACAATTTTACATTATTCTTCTTGTGTATTCTTTCTATGCTATGACTAAATAAACCTTTTATTTTAATGAGTAACTTTAGAGCATATTGTTTCGTTCCAGTATTAAATTTAAATTATCAGGGGACTGACATGAATCAGATTGTATGAGAGTATTACTTTATTTTTCTAATCTTGCTAAAATTTATTTAATGTATTATTTCTCCCTTTATGTGTAAAACCAATTTTTAACATATTTTTAAAACTTTAAGTCCCAAATTCTCTCCCTTCCTCCCTCTCTACTCACTAATTGAGAAAGCATGCGTTTTGATAACATACACAATAACATTTCCATATTAGTCATATTGTAAAAGAAAACAGACAAAAAATCCTCAAGAACAATAAAATAAAAAATATACTTTAATATGTATTCAGACACCATCAATTCTTTCTCTAGGGATAGATAGCATTTTTCATCATAAGTCCTTCAAAGTTGACTTGATTCATTGTATTGCTGGGAACAGCCAAGTCATTCACAACTGATCATCTTACGATATTGTTACTAATTTGTACATAGTACATTGCACTTTGTTTCAGCTAATATAAGTATTTACAGGTTTTTCTGAAAGCATTTCTTATACCAGAATAGCATTACATCATATTCACATATTTACATAATATAATTTGTTCAGTCATCTCCCCACAATTGGGCATTCTCTAAATTTTTAGTTCTTTGACACTAGAAAAGATCTGCTATAAATAAATTTGGATTATATATAGATCCTTTTCCTTTTTTGCTTTGTTTTTTTTTTTTATCTGTTTGGGGATACAGAGCTGGTAGTGGCATTGCTAGATCAAAGAATGTGTATGATTTTATAACACTTTGAGTATAGTTCTAGATTGCTCTGCAAAATGGTTAAATCACTTTACAATACCACCAATATTGCAGTGATGTCTCATCCCCCCCCACATTCCCTACATTTGTTGTTTTCCTTTTCTGTCCAATACGTATAATAACAGATAAAAGGTAGTATCTCAGAGTTGTTTAAATGTGCATTTCTCCAATCAATAGTGATTGAGAGCATTTTTATATGACTATAGATAGCTTTGATTACTTCATCTAAAAACTTCATATATTTTGATGATTTATCATTTTGTGAAAGTCTCTTATTTTTTATAAATTTGTCTCAATTCTCTTTGTTTGACAAATGAGCCCTTTTATCAAAGAAACTTGCTTCAAAATTTTTCTTCCTATAGTCCTATTTTCTATTCTCTCCTTTCACTCCATCTCTCCTTAAAAGTGTTTTGTTACTAACTACCCCATTCCAAATCTGCACTCTCCTTTCTAGTATACCTGACCTTCTCTTATCCCCTTTCCCTCTTATTTTCCTGTAAGGTAAGATAGATTTCTGTACCCAATTGAATGGGTATGTTATTTTCTCTTTGAGCCAATTCTGATGATAGAAAAGATCACTTATTTGCTCCTACCACTCCCATCTTTCCCTCCACTGTCTTTTTTGTTAAATTTTGCAAGACAATGGAGTTAGGTGACTTGCCCAAGGTCACAGGACTAGTAATTATTAAGTGTCTGAGACCATATTTGAACTCAGGTCCTCCTGACTCCAGGGCTAGTGTTCAATCCATTGTACTGCCTAGCTACCCCTCTTTCCCTCCACTGTCAAAACTTTTTCTTGTCACTTTTATGTGAGGTAATTTCAAGTTTGAAGAGATGCATAAATTCTACAAGAATGGAAACAGTTTAATCTTAATTAGTCTTTTATGATGTCCTGTTTACCTTTTTATGCATCTTTTCAAACTTGAAACTCAAAAGTCATATTTTTCTATTCAGCTTTTATCTTTTTATCAAGAAAACTTGAAAGGGAGGTGGAGTCAAGATGGCAGTGTAAATGCAGTGAATGCCAGAGCTCTCAGTCAAACCACTTCAAATACCTTTAAATAAAGACTCTAACCAAATTCTGGAGTGGTTAAAAACCACAAAAAGACTGAATGGAACAATTTTCCAACCCAAGACAATTTGGAAGATCCCTGGGAAGTGTCAGTTGCACCTTGATTAGGAAGGACCCCCAAGACAGCCCAGTTCCCAACCATCCAAGAATAGCCCACAGGGCTCCCTGAGGTGCCTGGGTCTGTGGCAGCAGGGAAGGTTTCCAGACCTCTTAGCCCAGGGATTGCCAAGGACAACTGGGAAGCTTAGAGGGTAACCTTTGTCCCACCAGATTGAGGGGAGTCCAGTCCAGACCAGGCCTCAGTACAGACACTACCCCTAGGTACCAAGAGACGACCTGGGGAGTCAAGCCTCTCCAAGTGTTCAGCTTACCTCAAGGGGTAGGTTTAGGGGGTGCTTAGTGCACAGACAGTAAGGGCATCAGGGGAGATTGCACAGGTCTCTTAACTCTCCCTGAAGAGGACCCTGTGCTTCCCCATTCTCAGATCTGGGTTCTAATTTGGTACTCCAGTCTGAGGACAAGGAGCAGGGGTACAATAAATCTTACTGCAGTAGAGCAGGGATTCTCCTCTTGGTTCTAGGGTAGAGAAGAGTGCTGGTGGCCATCCACAGACCAGAGCACAGGCCAAGAGATCAGTCAAAGCTTCTTGTAAGATCTTGGAGGAAATGATAACTTGCAAGTCCCTTGGAGGGTGCCCCTGAAAATAGCTGCAAAAACCATCAAAAGCTTGGGACAGAGTTCTCCACCCTGGAAGCAGAGATTCATTTTAACAAATAGCTACAATCAAGTCATGGTTTAAGGAAAAAAAGAATTAAAAAAATTCAACTATAGACATTTACTTTATTCCCATGGAGGATCAAAATACACATTCAGAATATAACAAAGGCAAAACCCCAAAACTTGGTGCTAAAGCTGTAGAGGGCTAGCCCCACAGAGTGATATTCACATATCCTTGGTGATTTTCTTCATCAAAGACATACATGAATTATGGCTCCTTGCATGGATCCGTTCTCACCAGTGAACCCTGACCTAGTATAATCTGTGGTTCCAGGGCGGTTGTAAAAGGTTTCTTTGATAGAGAAGTATGTATATTTCTAAGAATAAATATTGTAAATTTATCCAGGAAATTGTGAAACTGGGACTCCTTTAACCAGTCATTTGTGAGATAAGTTTTTACTATAAAAAGTCTGAGTTTCCAAAAATGAAGTTGGTAGATTTTCACTTCCCAACCTTTTGTGTTTGGATATGTTTGTCTGCCCAATCTGACTCTCAGAAATTCATGTCCAGACCCACACCAGAACTATTGTGGGCAACCAAAAAGCCTACAGGAAAAATATGAATTGGTTTCAGACTATGAAGAACTCAAAAAAGATTTTAAAAATCAAGGAAGGGAGGTAGAGGAAAAATTGGAAAAAGAAATGAGAGCCATGCAGGATAATCATGAAAACCAAGGCAACAACTTGGTGAAGGAGATACAAAAAGTTCTGAAGAAAATAACATCTTAAAAACCAATTTGAATCAAATGTAAACAGCAGTCCAAAAGCAAAATGAGGAGAGGAATATCTTAAAAAGTAGAATTGGCCAGATGGATAGCTCTCTGAAGAAAATAATTCCTTCAAATACAGAATGGTTCTAAGGGAGACTGACAACTCTGTGAGAAATCAAGAAATTAAGGAAAACCAAAAGAATGAAAACTAAAAGAAAATGTGAAATATATTATTGGAAAATTAACTGACTTGGAAAACAGATCCAGGAGAGATTATTTAAAAATTATTGGACTATCTGAAAGTCATGACAAAAAAAAACATCCTAGATGTCATATTTCAAGAAAATTTCCAGAAAAAACCTGCCATGATATCCTAGAAGCAGAAGCTAAAGTAGAATTTGAAACAATCTACCTATCACCTCCTGAAAGAGATCACAAAATAAAACCTTCCAGGAATATTATAGTCTAATTTCAGAACCCCCAAGTCAAAGAGAAAATATCAAGAGCAGCCAGAAAGAAACAATTCAAATATTATGGTGCTACAGTCAGGATACCACAAGATTTAGCAGGCTCTACAAGCTCATAGGGCTTGGAATATGATATTTTTGAAGGCAAAAGAGCTTGGATTAAAATGGAGAATTCACTACCCAGGAAAACTGAATATACTCTTTCAGGGAAAAGATGAACATTTAGTGAAACTGAAGAACTTTCAAACTTTCCTATTGAAATGACTAGAGCTGAAGAGAAAATTTGATCTTTAAGTACCAGGACTCTGGGAAACATAGACAAATTATAAGGGATTTAATGACGTTGACCTTTTTTGTATCTCTACATGGGAAGATGTTACAAATAACTCATATGAACCTCATTTCTTAGAGTAATTAGAAAGCACATATATAGACAAAGCATAGGAGAGAGTTGAATTTGTAGGTATAATATATTAAAAAGATGGAGTTAATGTGGGGGGGGGAGAAAAGAGTACTGTCAGGAAAGAAGAGGTAGAATGTGATTAGTTATTTCATATAAAAGAGGCAAAAAATGTTTTTACAGAATTTTGGCCAATGTGGCAGGGAGAAGACAGGCACAGTTCTAAAATCTCCTGATCTTTCCCCATATATGACATAAAAAAAAACCTCTTAAAAGAAATCTGATCAAAAAATCCCAGAAGGAAAAGCCAGGACAAACAACCTCAGGATTTGTCTTCCACAGTCGTGGGTGAGCCAGGGCACAGAGGGTGGACTCTGCTGGGAGCATGGTAGCAGGGAGAGGCTGGGAGACTGGACTGGCTGCAGATTATCCTGATTAGCAGTTGAGCTGGAGGAGCCTGAGGGCCCAAGAACTGGACCTAATTGATCAGTGGCCAGGCTAGAGCCTGGTTGACCACGGGGGCTTGGGTCAACTAGGGAGCCAAGGCATTGGTGTTGGTACTGACCATCTGGAGCTTGCTGACAGGGTGGGGGGGAGGGTTCTGGTGCAGGAGAGCTGTGGACATCATCCCTGGGCTCTTCTGGTCAGTGGGAACTCTAAGTAGACACCTCCATTTTGGCTGAAGCCTCTTCCCAGAACAAACACAATTACAGACCATCTGTCCCAGGCACAGGGGTGTGAGCAGCAGAGACACCCCAGCTGACAATAGGGAGAGTGATGACCTCACTCCAGGGTAGCCCACCATTGATTGAAGACAAAAGTATTTAACAGCTTCAATCACTTCCTCCAGGTCAAGGGAGAGGGCCTCAACCAAGGTCACAGACACTCCAGAGAAAGTAACTAGTACCCCCTACTGGCCACATGGAGAAATTACACGCAGTGACCAAAGCCTCTAACACACCCTACTAGCCACCTGGAGATATTACACTCAGTGAGTAAAGCGTCTAGCTATCCAAACACCAAAATTCTGTGAACCATCCCCAACTCAAGGTCCTAGCAAAATAAAGAAACGTTGGTGGAATGGAGAATGAAATAAAAAAAAAATTTTGGAATGGGGCAGCTAGGTGGAGCAGTGGATAAAGCACCAGCCCTGTAGTCAGGAGTACCTGGGTTCAAATCCAGTCTCAGACACTTAATAATTGCCGGGTTTTTATTTACAACGCCGGCTTCTTAATGCTAGTCCGTCCTCTTACTCACCAGTCCAACGCGTGGTGAGTCTTCGGGGTACCTCCGGCCCCCACTCTTTGATGGGGGAAGAACCAGACAGAGCGCCTGAGGTGGGTCATGAGTCTTTATTCTTCTGTGATCACATTCCCGCTCCCTCCCCACCTCTCAGCAGACACTTTTATCCCCCCTGTCCTCCCTCCCATGAACTCTTAAACAATGAGGGGCCGAGTTCTGTAACATTCCTTTATAAGGGGATTATTTTATCCCTTCTGTCCTCCCTCCCATGAACTCTTAAACAATGAGGGGCCGAGTTCTGTAACATTCCTTTATAAGGGGATTATGTTTCCCCCGCTAAGCGACCACCAAGCCTCTTCCCCCCCGCCCCCAACATCTCCCCCTTTCTGTTTTACAAGGTTATCACTTGGTGTGACCTTAAGCGGTGCTGAGGTTAGCCTTAAGCGGTGTCATTTCTACTGGCCTCTGATAGCCGGGGGCGAGGAACCCTGTCTTAGGTCATCTCCTTCAACCCAGGACCTTGCCCGTCCTAGGCGCCCGACACCCTCAGGGCCTGTCTTAGGTGGCTGGGTCAGGAGAAGTTGCCCATCTTGGGGTTTACCTCGTCTTACCCCTAGGTGTCACATGTCATGCATGGCGGCTAGCCAGACTTGGGGATCCTCCCCCGTCTCCATGGCCATGAAGGCTTTCTGAGTAAGAAGCATATAGCCCCTCTGTCGCCTAGCTAGGCGGCAGAAACAGACAACAAGTAGGGTGATTCCCAGAATCAGCGTCCTTGTTCACCCTCAAGGGGGTATCCTCCCGCCATCTGGCAATCCCTCCATGGTATGGGATCCTCGATGTTTTCCCCTGTGGCCACACATGAGGGGCCCCACCGAGGCAGAAGGGAGCCCCATCGATGTATTGGTCACTAGCAGGCGAGGGTAGATCGGGGAGTTCCGTGCTACCGGAAGGGGAGAGGGAATAACTCGGAGTATTCCCCATGTCGGATTTCCTTCAGATGGAGCACCTCCAAGGATCCCTACGATGATCAGAAGGCCTGAAAAAGAAAGAAATTCCTCTCACCCCCGTAGGGTTGGGCATTAATCAAGGTCTCTTATCTTGTAAACAGGGAGCCATCTTTCTGGCTCTTCTATCTTATCCTCGGGATGAAATGACAGGTGGCCCTGTCTTCTGTTCTTTACCGTTACAGGGCCATGCCAACCTCCCTCTTCATCTCTCCACATGACTTTAGAGCCTGGTAGGGCCTTGGTGGGAGAGGGCAGGAGTGTTGGTTCTTTCTTAGCATGTCCTTTTGGGGAGAAAAATCTCTGGGCGGCTGTAGTGCCGTCATCCCTGACTTGTAGGAAATTCATGGTAAATAGTACCTGAGACAGGTCTGAATGGGTCAGTGACCTGCCAACTCCCCCTTTCTGTTTAAAGAGCGTAGTTTTGAGTGTGCGATTTGCTCTTTCTACCAAAGCTTGGCCAGTGGGATTGTAAGGGATCCCGGTGGAATGGGAAATGGAAAATTCTTTGCAAAAGGAAGCAAAGGCTCTCGAGGTGTAGGCGGGCCCATTATCGGTTTTGATAGCCGAGGGGACCCCTAAGACAGCCATCTGGGCATATAGATGTGAGAGAACGTGTTTAACCGCTTCTCCTGGCTGTAGAGAGGCGAAGGTGAAGGAGGAGAAGGTGTCCACCGAGACATGGATGTACTTACGACCCAGGTGAGTAATGTCCATCTGCCAAAGAGCATTGGGGCCGTCCCCACGTGGGTTAGACCCCTCTGCGGGGAGGGCTTGTCTAAAGGGAGCACAAGAAGTGCAGGAGCGCACAATTTGGCGAGCCTCCTTCCGGGGAATGCTGTATAGGCGCCGGAGCGACCTGGATGACAAGTGATACTTACCATGTGCCAGCTGGGCAGGTGTGGACAGGTTTAACAAGAGAGCCCTATCTGCCTCCGCATTGCCCTGGAATATGGGGCCGGTGGAAGAAACGTGAGAGCGCACGTGAAGAACAAACAGGGGGTGGTTTCTATCACGGAGGGAGGATTGCAGCTGTGTAAGGAGTGGGCTAATGGAAGAAGTCGAGGAAATGAAGGCATCTTCTAAACGAGGGATTAGCATGGCACAATACATACTGTCAGTAATAAGATTAAAAGGGGTGTCTCTGTAGAGACGGAAAGCCTGAAGTATAGCATATAGCTCATTCTTCTGAGTGGAGTCAAAGGGGGTATCAAAAATCCAGGTGGCGGGTCTAGCAGGGTCATGGACCACAGCACGGCCCAACCTGGTAGCGTCAGTGAAGACATTAGGGCCGGTCACTGGTTCTGGGGACACTAGAGGGCGCGGGCGGGAAAGGTGCAGTTCAGCGAACACTCTAACCACGGGAGGTGGCGTGAGTCTGGTCTGAGAGAGGGTAGTCAGGACAGTGGCCCAAGCGATAGATCTATCAACTAGCGAGTGGGTCACCTCCTCTGGGAGGGTAAAGTTGAGGACAGGCAAGAGGCCAAAGAGACGCTGGCATCGCTCTGAGGCCTGAAGGCAAAATAAGGCCAGGGCCTCCCACCGGTCCCGGATGATGCTCTTAGTGGTCCGGGGGTATAGCCATTCAAGGCATCCATGTCTCTGGAATAAACATCCCCAGCCCAGGGAACTGTCCCCCAGTGTGTGGAAGAGGACAGGCGACTCCGGGTCGTATTGAACCAAGAAGGAAGAGGTTCTGCGGAAAATTTCCGAGAGCGCCTCTCTTGCCTGGGGGGTCCAACTTCTAGGGGATGACAGATGGGAGTCGCCTTTAAGGACATCATATAGAGGTTGCATTAAGGAGGATGGGAGGGGCATAGCGGGACGCAGCCACTGTATGGCGCCAACAAGCCTCTGAAAATCATTAAGAGTAGTATATCCCTCGATGTTGATCGGAGGAAGTGCCCTACTAATCTTTCCTGGAAAAATCCTATGCCCCAAGTAATCATAGGGGAAATCCATCTGTACCTTTTCCGGGGCTATGTGAAGCCCCTTCTCGCGGAGGACATGGGTGGTGCGTTGCAAGCAAGCCCGAGCCCCCGTCACAGAAGGTGCTGCAATCAAGATATCATCCATGTAATGTATGAGCATGCAATTCGGGAATTCTTTTCTGATAGGATGTAGCAGAGTATCCATGTAAAGCTGGCACAGGGTGGGGCTATTGGCCATTCCCTGAGGTAGGACGGTGAACTGATAACGTTTACTGGGGGCTTGGAAATTGATCGCGGGGAGGGAAAAGGCAAATTTTTCTTTGTCCTCCGGGTGGAGGGGAATGCTATAGAAGCAGTCTTTAACATCAATCACTATAATAGTCCACCCTTGCGGGACTGCAGTGGGCATAGGGAGACCAGGTTGGAGGGTCCCCATGGGTACCATGTTGGCATTTACTGCCCGAAGATCAATCAACATTCTCCAACTCCCCCCTTTCTTTTTTATGACAAAGACGGGGGAGTTATACGGGCTAAGGGACGGTTCCACTTTGTTCTCGTGCAGGAGGGTCATTACTATGTCTGTGAGGGCGATGAGCTTTTCTTTTGTCAGGGGCCACTGCTCAACCCAAATAGGTTTCTTATTAATCCATGTTATTCTGGGGGAAAAGCTCATCTCTAGAGTGGCCCCAATTAATTTCCCCGCAGGCTATCAGGGGGTGGCAAGTGTCAGGTTAAGCTGGCTCAAGATATCTCTACCCCATAATGCATAAGGGAGGTCGGGTAGGCACAGTGGGGTGAAGAGTCCAGATTCTTCCAAAGCTGACCACCGTAGGGCGTGTGCTGCTTTCATGGCAGATCTATTGCCCCCCCACCCCTGTCACTGCTTGAGGGCTCTGTAGGAGTGGCCACTCGCGCCTCCACTGTCCCCTATTTATGACAGAGCAATCGGCTCCAGTGTCAATTATCCCTTCGAGCTTCTGATTTTCCACCGTGACGGTTAACAGTGGTCGCCCAGAGCTGACCGGGTGGACCCAGTTCACATGAGCGGGAGGGGTCCGCAAGGGCAGCGCCTTTCCTACCTCTTGGCCCTGTTTTACCAAGGTGGGAAAGGGGTGGGGGTTTGTGACCCTTACGGATGTGGGACTTCCGGGACCAAAAATGACCTGGGTATGGGTGACTAAGTCCACACATCTCTCAGCCCCTGTGATGAGCGCTGGGAAAATATTTAGCTCAATGGGAATCATCGAGGTTTCCCAAGGCCCGATCTCTCTCTGCTGTGTCCCTTCTCTATAGTCAACCCTCACGGGGATAGTCACAGTAATGGGGCCCGCTGTCTTCGAGCACGGGGGGGGGGGGGGGGGGGGGGGGGGGGGGGGGGGGGGGGGGGCCCCCGCGGCCGGGCCCCTCCCTTTCCCTTTTCCCGACTTCCCTTTGGATCGGCAGAACCTGGCTATGTGACCTGGCTTTCCACAGGAATAACAGGTCGGAACTGAAGTGGAGGGGGGCCGCTGCCTGCACTGTGCTTTGAGGTGCCCTGGCTTTCCGCACCCAAAACAGGTGGGTCTCACCTGCATACCGTGAAGGGTGGTCAGGAGGCTATCCTCCCGGTTCTCCATGGCAGTCACTAAGGCTTGAATTGAATCCTCGCTGGGCATGTCCAGCAATTTGTCAACAATTCCTTCTAATGAAGCGTCGGGGGGAAGGCTGTTAATGGCTGCAATCCCTTTGGGGCGAAGACCCTCTTTAATCAATTGTCTCATAAGTAGATCAGATCCCGGGGTGTCTCCCATTATACGAGTCACTGTCTCTTTAACCTCGTTCACAAATGAGAGGGGTGTCTGATCTGCTCTCTGCTTCAGCTCAACCAACTTCTGTGTGGCTCTCCCCCCTTTCATGGCTCCAATCTTATCCCAAGCTGCAACATGTGTTTCTTTAACAGTCTCTAGCTCAAACTGGCCATACTGGGCCTGAACAGCAGGGTCAGTATAGGCTCCAGTTCCACACAGGAGGTCAATGGCTAAATCCAGGGGAGTATAACCCCGGGATTTTGCCAGCTTAGAGGCCTCTCTGCGGGCCTGAGCCTTAAAAGCTAAATATAAGGAGGCATCTAGGCACGCGGCTGCAATTTCGTCAAAGTCAGCAGGGGTCCAAGGGTGCGTAGCAAAGAGGTTTTGCATCAGTCTTTTTACATAAGGGGAGTTTGGGCCGTATTTAGTCACGGCCCTCCTTAAGTTCCTTAAGCATCTTAAAAGGGACAGGGCGGTAGTCCTCGGGCTCCGGTAAGGGGGTCCGTAAATACCGGGTAGAGGCCCCCAGTCATCCCAGTCCACCTCCTCCCCTTTCTCTATTGCTATGGAGGCACTGGTGGCAAGTAGGCCGGATGGGCGGAGCCCTTGAGGGGATCTCTGAAGGGCGGACAAGGAACACGGGGGATTTTTTGCCTCTGTTTCCTGGCTGGGCCGCCAAGCCTGGGGCGCGGCAGCTGTCCAATCAGCGCGGACTTCTCCCTCCTCGTCAGCAGCCTCCCGGTCCCACCTACTCACGCTCCTCTTCCTGCCACCCCCTGAGGGCTGTTTGCACCCCTCCCTTCCCGCGCTCGGAAACTTCCGGCCCTGAATCTTCTCCCTGGGGGGCCCCTTGTTCCCCCATTGTTTCTTCTAAGTTCCTCCCACGGATACAGGGGAGGGAGTGGCCTTCCCTCTTCCTCTGAGCCCTCTGAATCCGATCCCCGCCAACGAGCTACCCACCTGAGTGCTGATTGTTCGTGCCAAAGTCACCTTCTGGGGATGCAGGGCTGCATCCACTATCTTATACACTGTAAAATCCTTGGGGGTCAGTTTTCCCGGGCAGGTGTCATTATAGGAGGCCATCTGCTGCCCTACCACCTTCCATTTATCTGGTTGGATCCCACTATGTTGCACCCAAGGGCAGATGTTCCAGATATTCTCAACAAAAGCACGGCACGTCTTGATAGGTAATTTACGGCCATGCTTAGCGCAGAGTTTATAAAGCTGCGCTGCAACGGCCTCTTTTTCCTCCGGCTCAAAGGCGGAAATACTATTCCGGCCCCCCATGCTGTCTACTAGCCGAGGCTGCAATCCTAACAGGTGGCAGAACTGGAAAGTTCCCGTTCGGCAAAAGAGAAGGAGGCAGCAGGGCACAATCAGACAGGCCAGCACGGCAAGGAGCGTGATTAGAGCAGAAGGAGAAAGGGGAGAGAAAGAAAGCATAGTCAACACAATAGGGATATGTCCCTCAGGCAATATCTGAGAGTAAACGCCCTCTCCTTCCTCCCGGTCAGAAACGACCGAGGCTGTCTGGAGAATCCGACCAGCGGATTCAGACGTTCCCTAGCAAAATCAGGTCCCGGGTTTCGGCACCACTTGCCGGGTTTTTATTTACAACGCCGGCTTCTTAATGCTAGTCCGTCCTCTTACTCACCAGTCCAACGCGTGGTGAGTCTTCGGGGTACCTCCGGCCCCCACTCTTTGATGGGGGAAGAACCAGACAGAGCGCCTGAGGTGGGTCATGAGTCTTTATTCTTCTGTGATCACATTCCCGCTCCCTCCCCACCTCTCAGCAGACACTTTTATCCCCCCTGTCCTCCCTCCCATGAACTCTTAAACAATGAGGGGCCGAGTTCTGTAACATTCCTTTATAAGGGGATTATGTTTCCCCCGCTAAGCGACCACCAAGCCTCTTCCCCCCGCCCCCAACAAATAATTACCTAGCTGTATGGCCTTGGGCAATCCACATAACCCCATTTGACTTGCATAAACCTAAAAAAAATTTTTTTGTAATGAAAAGACCCTAACTCAGAGAGACCTAGAACCTCTGAGGAGAATATGATCTGATCTCCAGCACAGAAAGACTTCTTTGAAGAAATAAGGAAGGAGTTTAAAATTGACTTGGGAAATTTGAGAAAAGAAACCCAAGAGAACATTGCAAAAAAGAAAACAAATCACTGGACAATAAAATTGGACAAATAAAATGAGAATAATTCTTCCAGATCCTCAATTGGACAAATGCAAAAAGAAAATAATTCTCTCAAACCCTCAATTGATCAAATGGAATGCTCTTTCAAAAATAGAATTGACCAATTGGAAAAGGAATTGCACAAGGTAAATGAAGAAAACTCTTCTCTTAAAAAAAGAATGAAGTCTGTGGAAACCAATGACTTCATGAGAGAGCAAGAACCTGTTAGACAAAACAAAAAAAATAGAAAAAATAGAAGAAAATGTGAAATACCTCATCAGCAAAACCACTGACCTTGAGAATAGACCAAGAAGGGACAACCTGAGAATTATTGGTCTTCCTGAAAACATTGAAGAGAGAAAAAAAGACTAGTCTTAATATTTCAAGATTTAGTGACGGAAAATTGCCGATATTGTGGAACCAGAGGACAAAATAGGTATTGAAAGAATACATCGTTCCCCTCTGGAAAGAGAGATCCTAAAATACCAAGGAATGTTGTTCCCAGAACTATCAGATAGAAGAGAAATTCCTGCAAGGAGCCAGAAAGAAACAATTTAAATAACAAGGATCCACAGTAAACATTATGCAAAACCTGGCTGCATCAACATTAAGGGATGCAAGGGCCTGGAATGAGATATTCCAAAGAGCAAGGGAGCTTGAATGCAGCCAAGAATCCACTATCCGGCAAAGCTGAGCCTTCTTCTTCAGGGGAAAAAAGATGGACATTTAATGAAATGGAAGATTTCCAAAAATTCCAGATGAAAAGAAAAGAGCTAAATAGAAAATCTGTACATCAAATAATAGGTGTAAGAGACACTTGAAAAGGCAAAAAAGGGGTGGGGTAAAGAAAAAAACTGTTATCAAATAAGATGAAACTGGCTATATCCCAGCATGGGAAAAGATTCTCATAACTCTTGAGAACTGTAACTCTAATAGAGAGAATAAACCTAGCCAAAAGTGATGGACACATCACTTATCCATGAGACTGCCATCCAGTGGGATGGAACTGGCTATAACCCTACTTGGGAGAAAGACTCTAATAACTCTCAAGAATTGTAACACTATTAGAGAGAGAGAGAATATATGTAGCCAGGAGTGATGGATACTCAGAATGTTCTATGACTCAAATAGAATGATTTAAAAATACTTCTTCCTTAAAAATGGGGAATAAAAAGGAGACAGGATGAGGGAGGAGATTGAATGGGGTAAATATCATCCCATTAAGAGGTACAAAAGACCTATGGTAGTAGAGGGGAAGAAGGGAGGAGATAAGAAACACCTAAATCTTCCTGTCATCAGACATGACTTAAAGTTAATGTGCACACATACTCAGTTAACTTAAAAAACATCTTTTTTTAAAAAATTTTATTTATTGTTATTTTGTACAAATAATTTTTATACATTACTAAAATATTCTTGTTTAAGAGTAAACATAATACCTCCCTCCCTCCAAGAAAATATAGACCTGCATAAGCAATAAAGGGGAGAGATAAAAAATTAAAATTAAAATAATAATAATGATAATAATAATAATTGTGGTTATGGCCAGGTGGTGCAGTGGACAGAGCACCAACCCTGGAGCCAGGAGTACCTGAGTCCAAATTCAACAACAGAAAACCAACAATCACCCAGCTGTGTGACCCCATGCAAGCCACCCCAACCCCATTGCCCTACAACCCCCCCCAAAAAAGACCCAAAGTAAAATAAACTAGTATTAATAATAATAACAATGGGGTGGCTGGGTGGCGGACATATTACTGGCCCTTGAGCCAGGAGCACCCAGGGCCAAATTCAGCCTTAGACACCCAACAATCACCCAGCTGTTTGGCCCCCAGGCAGGCCACCCAGTCCCTTTTGCCCTGTAACACCCCTTAGAAAATAATAATAATAATAATAATAATAATAATAATAATAATAATAATAATAATAATGTACTTCAGTCCATATTCCAATACTACCAGCTCTGTCGTGGGTGGATCACATTCTTTAGGATAAGTCCATCACAAAAGTTACTTCCATATTTTTCCACCGTTGCCATTGCTGATCGCAACTCCCTCCATTCATACTTCTCTACTACCATGAACTATATTTTGTCTCTCCTTTCACTCTGTCTCTGCTGTATGGTAGTTGAGTGGCACAGCAGACAGATCCCTGGCCTTGGGGCCAAGAGGCCCCAAGCCCACATACCACCCCTTACCCAGCATCTACCCAGCCCTATGATCCCAGACATGCCATGCAATCCCAGTCCCTTGCAAGAAGTGAAAAAGAAAATGTGTTATATCTGACCACTCTCCCCCGCATGGTCCATCTTCTCCTCCATCACTCATATATCCCCCCTTCCCCCATCCCCTTTCTCTTATTCTTACTACAGATATATATATATATACCCCATTGAGTATATATGCTGTTTCCTCTCCTAGCCACTTCTGATGAGTGCAAAGATTCTCTCATTCCCTCTAACTTTCCCCCTTCCATATCATTGCAATAGCTTGCTGTAATAAAGAAAAATCTTATCATATGAAATAGCTTAGCCTATTCCTCTTCTTCTTTTTCTTTCTCCTATTAAATTTCTCTTTTATCTATTGACTCCATTTTTATGCAATATATCTTCAAATTTAGTTTTCTCCTGTGCTTCATCTAAAAAGCTATTTCTACCTGCTCTATTAAATGAGAAGGTTCATATGAGTATTATCAGTATCATTTTTCTATACAGGAATACATCATCATTAAATCTCTCATATTTTCCTCTTCTTCTCCACTCTTTATGCTTCACCTGAGTCCTGTATTTGAACATCAAACCTTCTGTTCAGCTCTGACTATTTCAACAGGAACATTTGAAATTCCCCTGGTTCATTGAAAATCCATCTTTTTTCTCTGGAAGAAGTTGTTCAGTTTTGCTGGGGTAGTTGATTCTCGGGTGCATTCTAAGCTCTTTTGCCTTCTGGAATATTATATTCCAAGCCCTATGAGCTTTTAATGCAGTTGCTGCTAAGTCCTGTGTGATCCTGACTACAGCTCCACGATATTTGAATTGTGTCCTTCTGGCTGCTTGTAATATTTTCTCTTTGACTTGGGAGCTCTGGACCTTGGCTATAATATTCCTGGGGGTTGTTTTTTTGGATCTCTTTCTTGGGGAGATCAGTGGATTCTCTCCATTTCTATTTTGCCCTCTGCTTCTAGGATATTAGGGCAAATTTCCTATAATAATTCTATGAAAATGATGTGAAGGTTCTTTTTTTTGGTCATGACTTTCAGCTATTCCAATAATTTTCCAATAATTCCAATAATCTGTTTTCCATATCTGTTGTTTTTTCAATGATATATTTCACATTTTCGTCTAATGTTTCATTTTTTGGTTTTGAAGTATTGGGTCCTGATTTCTCATAAAATCAGCCATCTCCTTGAGTTCTATTCTTTGTCTGAAGGATTTGTTTTCCTCAAAGACCTTTCTTATCTCCTTTTCCATCTGGCCAATTTTGCTTTTTAAAGCATTCTTCCCCTCAATAACTTTTTGAACTGTTTTATCCATTTGACCTAAGCTGGCTTTTAGCATGCTACTTTCTTCATCATTTTTTGGATCTCCTTGACTAACCTGCTGATTTCATTTTCATGTTTTTCCTGCATCTCTCTCATTTTTTTCCCAATTTTTTTTCTCTATCTCCCTCACTTGATTTTCAAAGTCTTTTTTGAGCTCTATCATAGCCTGATTCCAATTTCTGATTTTCATGGAGTCTTTAGATCCAGGAGGTCATACTTTGTCATCTTCAGATCGAGTGTTTTGATACTTTTTGGGATCACAGGCAAAGTATTTCTCAATGGTGTTCCTCTTTTTTCTCTGCTTACTCATTAACCCAGACTGAGCCTGGTTTTGGGGTGTGTACTGAGCTTTTGGGACACCCCCACAAGGATCTCGGTGTGTGAGGCTCTGTCCTCCCTCCGGATCTGTGAATGACCACAAGCACACCCCTCTGCCATGGGGCTGAGGTGGGAGCATGGCCTGCTGTTCTATGGGGGGCCTAGACTGCAATCAGGGTCGGAATGTAGTCAGAGCCCCAGAGTCCTGTACCAGGGAGAGAGGACAGAGCTTGTCAGTGTGTCTTCACTACCCTCCCTCAGCTCAGCTCATGCCCTGGGGGCTCCTGACTACCATCTCTGCCTGGTTCTGGTTCCTGCATCTGGGCTGCTCTGGTCACACTGCTTGCTGTGTGCCCTGAGGGCTGGGCTTCACATGCTCACTATGGCAGAGGTCCCCCTGCTGTTCCCTTAAGTAGTGCCTCGTGCTCCCCGGAGTGTGAATCAGAAAACTGCCTCTGCTGCTGTGAGCCTGCTCCCAGTGCCCTGGGGCTGCCTCCAGGAGGCTGAAGTTCCTTCACTCTGGCAGGACATCCCTCTGGTGGGCCAACCCTCTGTCCCCATGGAGCTGAGCCTTTCTGCTCTTTTCCAGGTTACCTTGGGTTGGAGAATTGCCTCACTGGATCCCTCTGTGAGTTATTTCCCTTGAAAATGTAGTTAGAGTCCTTAGTTTATAAATTTTTCTACAGAGCAACTAAGACAGGGTCCTCTCCTGTTACGATCTTGGCTCTGCCCCTCCTTTTCTTTCCTTAAACACATCTTACCTTTCAAGTATTTAAAGGGGAAAAGGGGAGGGAGGGGGAATGGAGACAGGGAGGGAGAGATAAAGGGGAACTAACAGAAGGAAGGGAAGGGAAAAGGGAAAAAGGGAAAGGGGAAAGAAAGAGGAGGGGGTGGATATAGGATAACAAATACACTGAAGGTGTGGTATTCAGAAATAAAATGCTGGGGAATATGGATAAAGGGAAAAATAGGGAAAAATACAGAGGGAAGATAGCATGGAGGGCAATAAAGAGTTAGTAATTATAACTTTTCATGTGAATGGGATGAACTGTCCCTTAAAACATAAGTGAATAGCAGAGTGAATTAAAAACCAGAATCCTACAATATGCTGCTTACAAGAAACACATTTGAAGCAGAGATATACATGTAGAGTAAAGGTAAAAGGTTGGAGCAAAATATATGTTGCTTCAGCTGAAGTGAAAAAGTAGCAATCCTTATCTCAGACAAAGCAGCTGCAAAAATAGATAGCATTAAAAAGAGATAAAGAAGGAAACTATATCGCCCTAAAAAGTATCATAGAAAATAAAGTGATTTCAATAATTAATATGTATGAACTCAGTGAAATAGCATCCAGAGTCTTAGAGGAGAAGCTGAAAGAACTACAGGAAGACATAGACAGCAAAACTCTACTAGTTGGGAGACCTTAAACTCCTGCTCTCAGATTTAGATAAATCATATGATAAAATAAGCAAGAAAGAAGTTAAGGAGGTAAATAGATTATTAGAAAATCTAGATAAGACAGACTTATGGAGGAAATTGAATAGGGCTAGAAAGCAATATACCTTTTTCTCTGCAATACATGGCACTTATACAAAAATTGACCATGTACCAGGGCATAAAAACCTAATAATAAATTGCAGAAAGGTGGAAATATTGAATACATCTTTCTCAGATCACAAGGCAATAAAAATCACAAGCAATACGTGCCAGGGATATATAGCACCAGAACTAATTGGAAACTGAATAATCTCATTTTAAAGAATGAGTGGATCAAACTACAAATTATAGAAATATTTAATTATTTTATCTTGGATAAAGACAATAATGAAGCAACAAACCAAAACCTATGGGATTAACTCAAGGCATCTGTCAGAGGATATGTTATATCTTTCAATGCTTACATGAATAAATCAGAGAAAGAGGAACTGAATGAACTAAATATGCAATGAAAAAAATTAGGGAAAGAACAAATTAAAAACTCCCAATTAAAGATCAAATTAAAATTCTAAAAATTAAAGGGGAAATTAATAAAAACAAATGCAAAATACCTGTTGAAATTATAAATAAAACCAAGAGTTGGTTTTATGAAAAAACCCCAATAAAATTGAAAAACCTCCTATCAATTTGATTAATAAAAAGAAAAAAGAAAACTAAATTGTTAGTATCATAAATGAAAAAGGTGAACTCATCACCAATAAGGAAGAAATTGAAGTAATAATTTGCAATTGTTTTGCCCAACTGCATGCCAATAAATTTGACAATCTAATAAAAATTGTTGAATATTTACAAAAATATAAGTTGCCCAGGTTAAAGGAAGAGGACATTAAAAACCTAAACAACCCTATCTCAGAAAAAGAAATTCAAGAAGCTGTCATTGAACTCCCTAAGAAAATAATCTCCAGGGCCTGATGGATTCACAACTGAATTCTCCCAAACATTTAACGAACAATTAGTTCCAATTCTATATAACTCTTTGGAAAAATATGGGAAGATGGAACTCTGCCTAACTCTGGTTAGGTGCTGGTACCTAAACCAGGTAAAGTTAAAACAGAGAAAGAAAATTATAGACCTATATCCCTAATGAATAGAGATGCAAAAATCTTAAATAAAATCTGAGCAAAATGATTACAAGTAGTTATCACTAGGATAATACATTTTCACCAAGTAGGGTTTATCACAGGAATCCAGGGCTGGTTCAATAGTGGGAAAACTGTTAGTATAATTAATTATATCAACAACAACCCTATCAGAAATTATATGATTATATCAATGAATGCTGAAATAGCTTTTGACAAATAACAGCACCCAATTCTACTAAAAACATTAGAGAGTGTAGGAATAAATGGACTGTTACTTAGAATAATAAGCAGTGTCTATCTGAAACCATCAACCAGCATTATATTCAATGGGGAGAGACTAGAGGTGTTCCCAATAAGATCAGGGATGAAACAAGGTTGCCCATTATCACCACTGTTATTCAGTATAGTATTAGAAATGCTAGCTTTAACAATTACAGAAGAAAAAGAAATTGAAGGAATTAGAATTGCGAAGGAAGAGAAAAACTCTCACTCTTTGCAGATGACATGATGGTATTCCTAGAAAATCCCAAGAAATCATCCAAAAACCTATTGTAAACAATTTGCAATTTTAGCAAAGTTGGAGGATATAAAATAAACCCTCATAAACCCTCAAACTTTCTATGTATGAGTAGCAAGATAAAGCAGAAAGAGCTAGAAAGAGAAATCCCAATCAAAGTAACATCAGACAATATAAAATACCTGGGAGTCTATTTTCCAAGGCAGACTCAGCAACTTTTTGAAAACAACTTCAAAACACTTCTCACACAAATTAAATAAGATTTAAATAACTGGGCAAACATCAACTGATCATGGATAGGTCAAGCTAATATAATAAAAATGATAATTCAACCAAAACAAAACTACCTGTTTAGTGCCCTACCAATCAAAATTCCAAAAAATTTCTTTAATGAATCCAGCTATTGGAATAAAAACTCTCTCTGATAAAAATTGCTGGGACAATTGGAAGTTAATATGGAAGAAACTTAGATTAGATCAACACCTCACACCCTATACAAAGATAAGATCCAAATGGATACAGGATTTAGATAAAATACAATATCATAAGAAAATTAGAAGATCAAGTACTAGTTTATCTGTCAAATCTATGGAAAGGGAAGCAGTTTATGACTAAAGAAGAGATGGAGAACATCACTAAAATCAAACTATATGATTTTGATTACAATAAATTAAAAGGCTTTTGCACAAACAAAACCACTGTAACAAAGATCAAAAGAAATGTAGTAAACTGGAAAACAATCTTTACAACTAATGTTTCTGACAAAGGACCCATTTGTAAAATATACAGTTAACTGAGTCAATTTTTTTCTTTTACAAAACAAGCCATTCCCCAATTGACAATTGGTTCAAGGATATGCAAAGGCAATTTACAGATGAACAGATGAAAGCAATCCTTAGTCATATGAAAAATAGCTCTAAATCATTTCTTATTAGAGAAATGCAAATTAAAGCTTCTCTGAGGTACCACCTCATACCTCTCAAACTGCCCAATATGACCAGAAGGATAATGATCATTGTTGTAATGCTTGTAGAAAATCTGGGACACTATAATATTGTTGGGGGAGCTGTGAACTCATCCAACCTTTCTGGAGAGAAATTTGGAACTATGCCCAAAGGGCAACACAAATTCGCACACCCTTTGATCCAGCAATAACACTACTGAGTCTATATCCTGAAGAGATGATCATCATTTGTGCAAAAATATTCATAGTAGCCCACTTTGTGGTGGCAAAGAATTGGAAATCAAGTAAATGTCCTTCAGTTGGGGAATGGCTCAGCAAACTGTGATATATGTATGTCATGGAACACTATTGTTCTATTAGAAACCAGGAGGGATGGGATTTCAGGGAAACCTTGAGAGAACTGTATGAACTGATGCTGAATGAGATGAGCAGAACCAGAAAAACACAGTACATCCTAACAGCAACATGGGGGCAATGATCAGCCTTGATGGACTTGCTCATTTCATCAGTGCAACAAGCAGAGACAATTTGGGGCTGTCTGTAATGGAGAATACCATCTGTATCCAGAGAAAGAATTTTGGAGTTTGAACAAAGACCAAGGACTGTTACCTTTAATTTAGGGGAAAAAAATAACTGATATCTTATGGTTTGATCTTGCTATCTCTTATCCTTTATGTTTCTTCCTGAAGGATATAATTTCTCTCTCATCACATTCAATTTGGATCAATGTATACCGTGGAAAATGTAAAGACTGGCAAATTGCTTTCTGTGGGGGGTGGGTGGAGGGAAGTAAGATTGGGGGGAAAATTGTAAAACTCAAAATGAATAAAATCTTTATGTTAAAAAAAGTTTTTGCAGTGTAATGGAAGAATGGGAAGGTGAGGGGGAATGATGAATGAGCCTTATTCTTATTGTAAGTGGCTCAAAGACTGAATAATATACACACTCATTTGAGGACTGAAATTTGTCTTACCCTAAAGAAAAACAGAAGGGGAAAGGGATGGGAGAAAGGGGACAGGGAGAGGGGAGGGGACTGTCAGTGATACAATAGTCAGAAAGGGTAGTCACACTATTTGATGAAAGTTGAAAGGAGACAGAGGAGATAGAATAAACAGGGATTGCGGGAAATAACCTGGAGGGAAATACAACTAGCAATAACATTGGGGGAAAAAAATATTGAAACACTTTCTCCATTGGACTTAATGATAAAGAATGAGAATGCTCTCCATCCTAAAGACAGGGCTGATGGTGTCTGAATACAGACTGAAGAATACATTTTTTCTCAATTTATTTGTCTTTATGGGGAAGGGGGTTATGTTTACCTTTATAACATAATAATTGTAGTGATATTTTTGACCAAGTAATTTTAACATTCGTCAGTTAATTTGCTTTCTTATGGGAGGAGTGGGATGAAAGGAAGGGAGAGAATTTGGAACTTGTGATTTTAGAAGTAAATGTTGAAACTTGCTTTTACATGTAGATGGTGGAAAATAATTTCAAAAATAATTAAACATATTCTAAAAAATTATTGTGGATATTAGGTGAGATAATATATATGAAAATACTTTATCTGTAAAATAGCATGTTAAAATGCTTGTAATTGAGTGAGCAAATCTAGTATAATTAGGAGTTATTTTAGTTACCTTATTAAGAATCCCTACTTTAAAAGACTTTTTTACTTTACAAAATGTCTCCTTTAGCTAATTGTTCCTATAGTATATTCAAATGCTGGTGTAAAAAAATAGGGATTTTAAAGCTGGAAGGTAATTTAGAGAGTTTCTACTTCAATCCCTTCATTTTACAATAATTAAGTGACAAGTTCAGAGTTACAATTGATAGGTAGTACACATTAAAAAAATAAACTTAAGTTCAATTCTCATAGTCTATCTGTGACATGTATCCTTCAATATATAGAAATAGAGCAGTCTAAGTAATTTTCAGAACCCAGCATAAAGAACTTTCTTTTATCTTGATAATGAAATCAGAATTATATTTACATAATCTTATTTTTTTGCTAGCCCCTTTTGCAAATGTTTTAGGTTTTTTCTTTTCAATAAGAAAACTTGTTACACTTAAAATTATTTTATTATTATTATAGTTTGCTCTACACACTATGGAATTTAATTCCATAGAATTAAACTGATTTTTTTTAAAATTTCAAATCTATTACTCTTTGACTAAATGTCTATAATTCATTATCATAGGTGAAAAGTAGTATAGACAGGTGGTATTTTTTGATGTTTGGAAAGTTGAAAATGATTTTTTTTAACAATAAAATAAATGTATTGGTTTTCATTACTTATTTGAAATGGACAAGTAGATTTGGAAACCAGAAGCAATATATTTCTTATTTTACAGTGAATAAATTGAGACCCTGCAAAGTTATTTGCTTTGCCCAAGGTTACTCAGATAAGCAACATCAAAGGCTAGATTTTAACTCAATTCCTCTGACTTCATAGACTGTGGCACCACACAATCTGTCAATAGATATTTATTAAAATACCTATTATGTGCCAGGCATTTTTCTACATGCTAGGGATACAAGAAAGAAGAAGGGAAAAAAAATATTCTTAAGGAGCTAACATTCCTAGCATTGTCTTTTTGAAGTATAAATGCAAGCCTCCTTAACTGTCTGTAGATGGAATATTTAAATAAACAATGCACAAATTTATTTACAGTATCTATGCTTTGCTTTTTAAAAGTAACATTTAGCCATTCAATTTTAAATCAAATAAGGAAATATTTGTCAAGAAGACAACATATGGATTAATTGAACTAAGAATAAACAAATGAACTCAGTCTTAGATTATCTAGAGAAACTAATTTTTTAAAAAGCTAAAATTTTAAAAAGTATTCTCTACCCTCTGGAAGTTCACTATTTCAGATTCTTGCATATATTGAATTCTAATTTTAAAGTGATTTTGCCTAACATTTATGTTATATTCAATTACTATTTAAAAAAAAAAGGATATGGGGGCAGTTAGGTGGCACAGTGGATAAAGCACTGGCCCTGGAGTCAGGAGTATTTGGGTTCAGATCTGGTCTCAGACACTTAATAATTACCTAGCTGTGTGGCCTTGGGTAAGCCACTTAACCCCATGTGCCTTGCAAAAACCTAAAAAAAAAAAAAGGCTATGAAGCAATGTGTATTGTAGTGCTAAAGTAAATATATTAAAAAGTTATGGTAAATTTGGCAAACTGAACAGTTTATCACCAATTTGACTATAGGCTTATAAGCATAAAGAATTTAACTTATTTTGGATTAAAATGTAAACAATAGAAAAATATTAAGTGTAACAAGTTTTCTTATTGAAAAGAAAAATCCTAACCATTTGCAAAAAGTGCTAGCAAAAAAAGAGAGATTATGGAAACATAATTCTGATTTCATTATCAAGACAGTGAAGAAAATTCTTTATGTTGGGCTCTGAAAATCACTTAGACTAATCAATTTCTATGTAGTGAATGACACATGGCACAGATAGTATCTTTCAACATCCCTCTGATCTTTATTGATCAAAAGCTAAATGTTTCTTTCCTTGATTTATCCATAATCTTTAATCTTGACTATATTTTATAGTATAATGCAAACATAAAACTACACCAAATCATAGAGGTTTTCTTTTATTTGAACCTCCAAAATGATTTTCAATGAAAGAAATATTTTAAAAATCCATATTCTATGTAAAACTATTGGCAGCAAAATATATGAGCTTGTAAATGTTTATGTTATGGAACAAACAATATCTTGAGCTGGAGACAAGGAATTACAAAGGCAAATCTGTTTAAGATTATAATTCTATCTTTATCTTTTGATATATTCATTATCTGTGTACTGTTTTTCAGTTGCCAATCAAAAATAAAGAACTGTATTCCTCATCAAGGAAGGCAGCCAGTTAGTATTTAATTCTTTGGCAAAATAGCATTCTCAGCCCTTTCATTTTCAAGTAGGCATTGTAGATTATGAAGAAAACACATTTCCTGCAGTATTCATGTGCTGAATTGCTAGGGTTTGAGGGTAACTTCTGCATTGAGTGAACTTGGAGACAATGAAAGAAAAATGCTTAAAATGGCTAGCCAACTTCTGGCTCATGTCAATTAATTTCTCAGCAAACACTTTTCTAAACAAAACACCATGAATGTACAGCTGCAGACTATGTGAAAAGCAGTACAAATTGAGCACTTTTCAATCAATGAAGGATTTTTATATCCTTGTGGCATAGCTTCAGAATATGGCCTGGACATAAACTTTTAGAATTGTATGTACTTCCAATATTCTTCAGAAAGGGACCATAACGTTTAATTTATTTCTTCAAACTTCTAAATAATTAAGAGTAATTTAATCTTTCCTGAGCATCTCTGTGTTGCAATGAGATAGGGTTGCTTCTCTTAGGCTAAGAGAAAAGACCCTTATAAAAAAATCACAAGTCACATTTGGATGGAATCAATAATAATAAATGATTAACATCTGCATTTGTAGCTCCTCTTTCAATCTAGTAGCCTTTTACTTAACTCAATATGCCTAAAAGTATTAATTGATGGTGAATATTATCCATTTGAAGTATTTAGATCATAGAACAAGAAAAATCAATATTTACATTTCACATTTTATTATTTTTAAAATGTTTTTAAAGATTCACTTTTATTACTAATATTATAATTGTTATTAATCTAGTATATACTACCTTCAGTTTTAACTTCTACATATTTTAGAAAATAGCTATGGTTGGGTAAAAAGATTCTAGCACAACCTTTCTATCAGAATCTACTGAACTATAATGAAAAAAAATTTATTTCATGAAGTCATGAAATCAAGAAATCTTGATTCAAGTCCTCATTCTATCACTTGACAAACTGTGTGACCTTGGAAAATATTAAACTTAAAATTCTGAGCCCAAGTTTCCTCAATTTCTTAGCCTCAAATGGGTAGAATATGTTACAACTAGAACTCAAATTCTTGGAAGCATAAATGAGATAATGTATGGGATAACATTTTGAAATTTTTAAAGTACTATACACATGAAAAATAGTATATGGCAATTTTATTCAATTAGTCTGATCAATATAGGAAGTCAAACAAGATAATTGAATCCACAAAATCCACAGTGGGGCTTTAATTATCTGCATTGGCTGTCTTCATTGATCAAACTTTCTTAAAAATCTAAATGGCATCTTCACTTTATCCTTTAGAAGTAGAACCCTCTTTCACTTAACTCATGCATGAGGAGAGCTCCTATTCTACCCGAGTTCTATCACCATTTTGTAACAATTACTTTTATTAAGTAAAATTCAAACATTATTTGAGGCATTTGCCATTTTTTACTAATTATTTTTAATAAACAAGGAAATATATTTTTCAAGCTCAATTTTTATTTTTCCATTCATCTATCCTTCCATTGTTTTGTTTCATTTAGAATAAAGGAGATAGTGTTTCATAGAAAATTGCCTTTGCAAAGGAAACCCTATTTTTAGTACCTACCTCTGACACATATTACTTGTATCATCATGGACAAATCTCAAAAACTGTAATGTATAGAGAATTTGCTTATCTCTATCAGTGGAGGCATTTTCCACCCAGGAAATTCTTTAAAAACAAAGAAATCTTGTGTTAGGACAAAAAAAACGGATTTTAGTTATATTGAATGAGACAAGTATTCTTATGTTTCTCCCTCTCCTTTGTTTTAAGAAAATAGTTTTATTGAAGATTCAAGAGGTATAGGAAAGAGAATTGAGTTTTTAGGTAGGGGACTTAGATTTGAATTCCAACTCTGCTTCTTATTACCTATTTGAATTTGAAGAAGTCACTTAACCTCTTGAAGTCTCAGTTTTTTTTCTGTAAAATGAAGGAATTATACTTGGTGACTTCTGAGGTTACTTGCAGCTCTAAATTTATGATTCTCTGAGTATCTGCTCTTGCTGCAACCCCATCACACCTTATAAACCTGATATCAACAGTAGAAATAATAATAGAGATTTTTCTGAAATAATGTTATAATTTGTTCCACAGTAATGGTCTGAAATGTAAGATATGATTATGACACAAGCATCACAGATTGAATTAGTGGCAGATTAATGAAGGAATTGTGGGAATCATGAACCCATGACAGCTGCGCCTTCCTTTTTATTGGGAAGAGGAGGAGATGCGATTCATAAATGAAATTTCTCTGAGAATAGAATAAGGGGATGATTTGTTCAGCAGGGCTTTTTCTTCCTCTGTTCTCCTCCTTCATTCTATTATAGACTTCTGTTTTAATAATAATTAAAGAATAATGCCTGAATCCTAGCTGATTGACATTTAAGATTCAACTCACCGGCTCTATTCACAATCCTGAGCTTTTAAGAGGGACTGAGCAGATCTGCACAACTAATCGTAGAATATTACACTGATACCTCTCCCACATCAATACCAATTAAGGCTTCACTGAATGCATCACATATTATTTTAATGGAGCAGGAATTTTTAATCTGGTCAGGTATTTCTGTGTGAATATGTTTGTATGTCTGTCATAAAAATTTGGAGGCTTTTGCAGTTCTTGATAGACACACTGTGAATGTTTAAAATTTCCACAGATGTTATTTATCCTGCAGAATGGAAAAATTCTTGTTCTCTACTATAGCGATTTTGCCTCATTAACATAAATAAGAAATAAAGCATAACAACAACAATCTTGCTTAATGTGTACACACAGAAATATTGTTATAGGCATCTGGCAATCAGTGGGAGATGGTGTGAGTTGCTAAATGAATGAAAGAGAATTAAAGGCAGTATCAGATTTTTGTCAGGAAGCAGGTTTATCATTCCCAATTCCCTTACTTACTCTATTACTTTTCATTTTGAAGACAGTCATCAGTTTGAATATAAACCTAAAGTATGCTTATACTAATTATTTTGATCTATTGTCTTTTCCAAGGTATATTGCTTCCACTGATTGAGATCTGAGAAGTCATTTTCATCCTTCCAAAATGCTCTTGATATTCCAACACAGATAATGAAAGGATTTTAATATTGCTTGTAAAGCAATCTATATTTTGCTTTTGTAGGAGAAATGTGGCCCTCCTGGCCTGAAGATCAGGGTCAGGGTCAGAGTCAGGGTCAGGGTCATAAAAGCACATCCTTTTCATTGCCTTATGCTCAATTATACCCTTCCAATTTTGTATTTACTATAGAAGTTTGCAACCAGGTCTGAAAAATTTGCCAGTCTTTGTTAGGAAATAAGCAGTTTTAAGTACTATGTAGTAATTATGAAAGCTGTACAAAGAAACTTTAAGTTAAACATAACATTATTTGATAGTTGGTGAAAGTTATAGCAATAATACCAAATATAAGTTATTATGGAATATTTAAAATTAAACATTAATTTTAAATATTTATATTTAAAATAAATTCTATTATCTTTTGGAAGGCATTTCTCTTTTTATAGATTCAAATTATTTTTAGTATTTGTTCTTTAAGGAACAGCCAGGGGGTACAGTGGATAGAGCACTAGTCCTGAAGTCAGAAGGACCTGAGTTCAAATTCAATCTCAGACACAATATTTACTCATTATTTGGGCAAGTCAATGAGCCCCAGTGCTTTGCAAAAAAAAAAGCCAAAAAAGAAGGAACATTCTTTCTTCAGGATATCATAAAATTACAATATTGGCATCAAACATGAAAATATAGTAAAAAATCTACAAAAATATTTAAATAAAATGATTACTTAAATGAAGTTCAAAATATTCACAAAAACTAGCTTTTAAATTCTCAAATGGAATTTGAAACCTTCAAGAATAAGAAAACTTCAATTTTAATTCCTTCAGACTCTGGTAGTTTAGCTAATTGTGGTATTATTAGATAAAGAAAGAAAACATCTGTAAAGCACAGGAATGATAGATGGGTGTTTTAGAGTTAGAGATAGGTAGCAGACGTGTTTTCCTTGATCACTTCCCCATAAACTGCTTTCCCTTGGAGCTTTATGTTAAATATCAGTAACATATATTCAATCACAAAAAGATATGAAAGTACTTGGATTTTTTTCCCTTTCTTATTGAAGCCTAGCTTATTCTTTTATTTTCTATTCTGACCTGGGCATTTCCTCCAACAATACAGTAGTAAATTATCTTAGAAATACTCTGAGATTCAAGGACTAAATAAGTGGCCTACAATCAGGGAGCTGATGTATGAATATATATTATATGTATATGATATATAATAAAATATTTGTGTATTAAAATATATATTTATGTGACTAGTTGTATATATGGGTATATAATATGTATATTTATGTGTGTGGAGCCTACACTTATACCCAGGTACAGAAACTACAAGGCCTCCCCCATATACATTTTTTTCTCTTATTCTCAGGTGGTCATTGTTCAGGATTAAAACGGGGAAAAGGCAAAATAAGCAAAAAAATAGTAGATATTGAAAAGAGGTAAATTAAGGGTCAGGTAGATCTGAATTCAAGTCCTGCCTCTGAAAATACCAAAGCTAAAACTTTAAAGCAAGTCACTTAACATTAGTACTCTGTTCCAATCAACTCTCTTAAATGGTTAAGTTGTAAAAAAGATGCCAATCTGAATTGGTAGAAGAAGCAACCTTAAGGTGTATATGTATATGCGTGTAGGAGAAAATAAAGCACATGGGTACTTACACTACTGAAATCAAAGGCTTTGACCAAAAAAACCCCAGAAAAATAAAGGATAAATTGGTAGTTGTTTTGATGAAATAGTTTATCACTTTTGAAACTAAGAAATTGGTGGTAGCAAGTAGTTGGTAGCAAGCATTATATTCAGTGATGCTTATTAAGCCTGGAAGTAAGCACAGAGAATTTTGGCTCATTTTGTTCTTTCTTTGATCTTACTGTTCAAGTCTTTCAGTTGTGTCCAACTCTCTGTGACACCTTTTAAGATTTTTCTTGGCAAGGATGCTATAGTGGATTGCCATTTACTTCTCCAGCTCATTTTATAAATGAAGAAACTAGGCTAAATGGGATTAAATGACTTACCCAGGCTCACACAACTAGTTGATTGTCTAAAACCTGATTTGAACTCAGGGTTTCCTGCTCTAGGTCCAGCACTCTCTGCATTGCACCAAAATTCTGCCCCTATACATTTTCACACACACACACACATATAAATGTAGACAGACCGATGCATGAATGGACAGGCAGACAGACAGAGATAGATAGATAAATGCTCTCATCCATGAGCATATTTGCATTCCCCTTGTAGTACATAAATTCATTCGTATTTGTATTTGTATCCCTTGGGTCTAGCAAAAAGACTAGCACAAAATAGTAGCTTGATAAATACTTGTAAATTGACTAATTATATTTCATGTGGCAATAAATTCATTCAGGGGAATTTAGCTTTCCCTTTAACCACTGATAAGACCAGAAAATTTACTTGACCAAAGTCCCAATCATCAATAAAATTGAGATAAATAATCATTCTGCCACTTATTTGTCAAAATTCTAGTAAGGATCAGATAGGAATTACATACATTCATATACACATACATACACACAATATATGACAAACTTTGTATTTGGCACTTTGGCAAACAAATTATTAAATGATTTCTGAGACCTTAAAAAAGCAAAGTGTTGATTATCATGAATCATCTTGTGAGATTAAAACAAGTCCGATTTATTTCTTTAGGGTTACATTATTGATAGATTCGTGGAGTACTATGAGGGGAATATATTTTAATTTCAACTCAAAAGTGATTTAATGTCCTTTCCTTAAATTCATACAATGAGAATATTATGAGAAATATGGGTTGATGATAGCATATAATCAATTATTAACCAATTATATTAAAAGTTTTAATTAATAAATTTTTATAGTTCAAGACATCTGGGTGATACAGTGAATAGAGTTTCAAATTTGAAGTCAGATTCTTCTTTGTGGGGATCAAGTCTGATTTCATTCACTAGTTGTGTGACCCTGGGTAAATCACTTAACCCATGTGTCTCAGTTCTTCATCTGTCACATTAGCTGAAGAAGAATATCAAACAATTCCAGTATCTTTGCCAAGAAAATTCCAAATAGTGTAATGCAGATCAGACATAATTGCAACCATTGAAAAATATATAATTCAGGAAGAAAGGTACTATTTGTATGCATCAGGTCTTAACTTTCAGTGCTCTATTTCCAATTTTGATTATTACTCCTAGGAGGTCATTAATAATATGTCCTTATAATTTTTAGATAACAGAAATTTAAGAGCAATAATAGGTAGGATGAAAAAACATCACAATTCAAAATGGTTTTGAACAGTATGGAACAACAGAATGAACAACATTCAAATTTCACGGACCTGTGATCTCTTTTATTTGGGAATTTCCTGCAATGACACAGATGGCACCCTTTATCTGTTCGGGCCCTTCAGGTTCCACCCAATTTTCTTAAATTCTTTCTTTCTCTAACATCTTGGGGTACCAATGAAACACTATGGTTTTTCACTTGTCATCACTGATTCTTGTCACATGACCAGCTCATCTTCTTTTCTAGTCAAACAATTGCTTCATGATTTCCCTTATTCCTGTTCTTTCAAAAGCCTTATTAGTCATATGTTAAAACTGATCACACCCACCAGATACTCCCTCCATTTTTCTGTGTGATATTAACCTTTTGTTCTTTTGTCATATCACTGCCATATGACAACCAGAAAAATGTGGTTCCTTTCTGTTGGATGTCCATCTTACTCTGGGATGTCTGTGCTAATTCATGTTGAAATCTGGATGATAGGCTTATTTTATTCCATTTTTTTGATTCCTTTGTGGGTTAATAGATAAAACTATTTTGTTTCATTACACATGCCTTCCAGTAAACTCTGCAATGTTCTGGAGTTTGATACAATCAACATCTTCACAAAAGCATCTAGAAGACTTCATCACCTATAGATAATTTCTCCTGGATTTGAATTCTGTGATGCATTTCTTACATTACAGTTGCAAATACTTTTGCTGATCAGTGCATCTCATTATTTTATATGTTTTAGCTGCTGTTTATTATCCGAAGATTAATGAGGAGATTTTTTCTATTATTGCCATGTCCAAATGATCTTGATATGTGGTTGGAATATAACTTTTTTATAAAAATACCTATAAAGCAACCTTCTTTCTTCAGAAAGAAATGAACTTTTTGTTTATTTCTGTGTTTTCTAATCAATAAATTATAAGCAGAGGTAATATCTAGATTATATGATCAATTAGATGGAAAACTAGATTTTTTTTAAAAAAATTATTTGTTTTTTCCAATTACTTCCAAGATAGTTTTCAGCAATCATTTTGAATTTTACATTTCTCTCTTCTTTCCTTTCCCTCCCACTTCCCTGACAGAAAACAATATAATATAGGTTATACCTGTCTAACTATGTTAAACATATATTCATATTATGTCATGAAAGAAGAATCAAATCAAACTATGAGAGGGGGAAAAAACACATAAAGCATGTTTTTAAAAATGGAAAATAGTACGCTTTGGTCTTCATTTAGACATCAAAGTTTCTTCTTGGATGTGGATCCATCACAAGTTTTTAGAAATGTCTTTGATCATTGTACTGCTGAAATGAGCAAGTCCATTGGAGTTCATCATCACCCCATGTTGTTGGCATGTACAATGTTTTTCTGGTTCTGCTAGTCTCACTCAGCATCAATTCATGCAAGACTTAGAAGGATTTTCTGAAGTCTCAACCTTCTTAGTTTCTTTTGTCTTTTTTGTTTCTTTTGCAAAGCAATGAGGTTAAGTGACTTGCCCAAGGTCACACAGCTAAGTAAGTTTTAAATATCTGAGGTTGGATTTAAACTGGAATTCTCCTGATTCCAGGGCCAGTGTCTATCTACTGCACCACCTAGATGCCTCTAGATCAATATTTCTTAAATTATCTCTTCTGAATCTATTTTCCACGTAAATTGCTTTTCCAATGAGGTATTTTTTTTCAGATTTTGCTTAACTGTTTATTTGATGTCTCAAGGATTCATTAGCCTCCATTAGTCTCAACCTATTCTTCATGGAACTATGTTCTTCAGTTAGCTTTTGCAACTTCTTTTCCCTTTGATTCATTTTATTTTTCTTTTGCCCAATTGTGTATTTACAGGATTTGCTATCTTCTGTCAATTTTGTGCTTCCTTTTGCAAGATGTTGAATTTATCTTGGATTTCTTTTACCAATTTTTCTATTTGATTTATAAAATCCTTTTCGAAGTCTTCCAAGATGAGTTTTTGAGTTGGAGACCAAGTCATATTCTCCTCTGCAACATCACATGTAGTGCCTTTTATGTCATTCTCTTTTGGTATAGTGTTTTTACCCTCTTTATCTCTCAGGAAACTTTCTCTTGACCCAGCTTTTGCTAACTTTTCTTACTCATTTTTGAGTTTCATTGCTGAGCACAATTCCAAGGTCTTTATGTTGGGGGAGTGGTCAGCTTTTAGACCTTCAATATTGAGAACCTTAGAGATCTGCTCATTGACCTGGGTCCTTTCTTGGGGAACACCAAGTGATTTTTCACTAGTTCAACTTGCTTGCACTCACTGAATCAGCCCACTCCTTGAGCTGTCCCTGTTGGAAATGCTTGGGGTTTGCTCTCTGGGATGTTCACACCAGAATGCCAGTAGCTTGCTCACTGGGTTGGGTCTTCCAGATTGAGAATACTAGGGCTTGAAGCTTGATTTGGGCCAACCAGTCCAGTCACAGCAGCTGAATGAGGGTCCAGGACATGTGCATTGGAGTTCTCCCAATTGGCCTGCTGGGCCTGGCCTCCAAAGCCCTCCACTGGTAATCTCTCCTAAAGCTTAGAACTTCTGGTTAGTCCTTGTCTTGACCCACTGCCAGCACCCTGGTTTTCTACTCTCTACCTTGGACACACTCACTCAAACTCCTCTGGAGGCACATCTTGCTAGAATATGCTCCATTCTATTCTTTTATGGGTTCTGTTGCTCCAAAATCCATTTAAAGGCTTGATTAATGTTTCTGAGGGAAACCCAGGCAAGCTTAAAAAAGTTCCCCTTATCTCCTCTATCTTGCTCTACCTTCAGACATTTTCTCTGATCCCATGACTCACCAAATATTTCAGAACAAAAATCATGTGCCAAATACAAAGCAACTTTTCCTGTCTCTGTCATCAAGGACATAGGATCCCAAAGGAAGATGAAAATCAATCACACCAATAAAACTTCATCTATACTGAGTTCACTTAGCTCCTCTCCCCAACTAAAAAATAAACTTACAATAAAAAACAACCCCAAATCTTTGTGACTTCTTCCCTGGAAAGTCAGGCTCCAGGCTTCAGAAATATACTTTTCATGAGAAGCATTGTAAACTGTAAGGGTACCTGAAAGTAGAGAAATGAAGGGAAGGCTTGGTTCAAATTAAAGACTAATAATGAGGGTAAGGTGAACTCTATGTTTTCTCAAGAAGAGAATAGTCTGTATGGAAGTCATGAGGAGGAAAGGGGAAAGAAAGGTTTAAAAATTAGGGGGAAAGAATGGAGTCCTTACTTTCATTGTAGCACAAAGTTTGCACTGAAGAATGTTCATATAGGTAAAGAAAGGGGAAGATGGTGACTTTGTACTGATGTTTTAAAAAAAACTCATAAAAAATCATCCTAATTTTTTGGGTGGGGTGTTTTGAAACATCTAGAGGGAATTGACACCTAGAGGAATAGGCGAACAAAGGCCAAAAGAGAATTTCTATAAATAGGATCTGATGGTAGTAGTGATAGGAGATCTACTGTGAGATAATTTCTTCTTATCTCAAAGAATCAGCATTGTTCTGAGAATGAGTCACAGACAGAAAAGGGGAATCCAATGGACAAGATCTATAAGGCAGGGACAGAAAATGCCCATTAAAGGAGAACCCAGAATAGAAACCTAGAAGTTCTGATTATGTAAGAATTATTGGTAGAAGGAAGTGACTGGGTAATTATATGGAACATAAACTAGAAAATGAGAGTTTAAAGCAGGAAGCAAAAAGGATGGATAATGAAGAGACAAACCCTTTTTGAAATGGGATGAAAATGAAATGAAAAATCTATATAAATAAGACTAATTGAAGGTTTGGAGAGAAAGGAAAAAAATCTACATGACTGAGAAGGAATAAAAAAAGGGAAGAATAAAATGACCAGAAAAAAAGAAAGAGGAAAAAAAATAAGCATAACCCAAGAAGAAAAAGGGGCAATAGGAGAAGGAATTGAGGGTGAGAAGAAATGATTAAGTATGAATAGATACCTTAATATAAACATTAACCTAAAGTAATTGAAGAAGCTATTGTCATTAGAGACAGAAGGAGGACAGTATAAATTAAACTCTCCTGTCCTTAAATATAAATGGACTTAACAATCCAATAAAATGAAAAAAGTGACAGTTTGGATAAGAATGCAAGACTACAATTTATTACAAGAAATATATTTGAAAAGCAAAGATATAAATAAAGTAAAATTGAAAGGAAGGAAAAAAAATTCCATGCATCAAGTGAATCAAAAAGATAGGAATTGTAATCATTCTATCTGACAAAGCAAAACATTCAAAAATAATTTTTAAAAAATAGTTAAGGCAACTATATCATGCTGAAAGAAACCAAATACAACAAAAAAAATCAGCAATAAGCTTTGATTCTCCAAAATATTTAGCATCAAAATTAAAAGGAAACATTAATTGAACTGCAAAGAGATTTAGATAGTAATACAATTGTAATGGAATTTTTCCACATTCCTCTCCCAGTTGTAGATATCTTTGACAATGATAAAAGAGAATGCATGAAACTGAACTAATTGGGAGGGAATAGAATTAAAAGAGATATGACATTTCCCAAATGTGATTAAAATAAAATATACACACACATATATAAGTACCAAATGGAAGTTTTATAAAATTCGCTATCTATTGAATTGTTATATTGTACTCATATCTAATAAGGCCGAAATCATTGAAATCCTTTATGCACTATAACCTAGTAAACATTGTTATTTGATCAGAAACCACAGAAAAAAAAAAACCACAGATCCAAATAAAAATTTAACCTTAAAATCCTAAATAATCAATGTGCCTAAGAATGAATCATATAAACCAAATAGAAAAAGAGAGAATGAGTTGAATATTATGATAGAAACCCAGGAAATAAACATACCTAAAAAATCAAGAGGAGATATTAAAAATTAAAGAAACAGAAAATCATAGAAATGATAAAAAAAAACCCTAAAATTGTTTTTTGGAAATGTCTAGTAAAATATTTAAATCTTTAGTTAATTTGATTAACAGTGCCAAAAAATAAATAAATAAAATAAAAAATAAAGTCAAATTACAATACAACCAGAAGAAATAAAAAAGATTTATGCCCAGTTATTTCCTAACAGACGTGAGAAGACAAAAGAAAGATAATTATCTTTAAAAATATTATATGTCCAAACTATCTAAAGACAAAATAAAGGCTTCAATTAAATCTCAGAAATCTGCCTGTCAAGGAACTGACAGGATAGGGGAAATCCTGCTCTTGATAGAATCACAAGACAATTCTATCAAATTTTATTTTCAAAAGTATACATACTTCACAAATTGTTCCCAAAAGTGAGAAAGAAAGCAAAATATGAGGATCTTTTTATTTGACAAATAAACCAGGAAAAAGAGAAACCACAGATGGAAAAATATGACACAATATCATTAATAAATATATTGGCTCTTTTTTTTATTTAAGGCAATGGGGTTTGAGTGACTTGGGCAATTTCACACAACTAGACAATAATTAATGGTCTGAGCTTAGATTTGAACTCTGCACCATCTAGCTTCCCCCTGACTCAAAAATTTTAAAGGAAATTCGGTCAAAAAGATTATGGTTATTCTTGCAAAAAAGAGTTCATTATAACTAAATAAGATTTTATAACTAGGAATACAAAGTTCAGAATTAGAAAAATAGTAAATATATACATTCATATTAAAATGCAAAATATCCAGAATAATATAATATCCTCTCAAAAGATATAGAAATAAAAAGCTTTTGACATAGTACATAAATCTTTTATGTCAACAAACATACAAAATACATGCATAGGGGGATCTTTTTAATATCATAAATTTTTTTATTTAAAGTCAAAAGTATCATATGCACTGGGAATATAGGTGTGCTATTGTTGTTATTTCAAAGAACCTTTTCCTATAAAATGCAACAGTAAAGCAAGAATATCTATTTTTCCCCTCTATTATTTGGTATAATTATTATGATGCTAACTATAGCATTATGACAAATTATTTTGAGCAATAAGCATAGGCTAAAGAGGAGAAAAATCTATTTTTGCTGATGATTTTATGGTATTTTGGGAAAATTTTAAGAAATCAAATGAGTCAAATTGACACAAAAACTTTATCAAAGTTGTAAGCTACAAATTAAAACCTTAAAATTTATCATCATTTCTATATAACCCAAGATATAATAACAAAATTCCCATTCTAAATAAATACAAAATGCCTAAAATATGAGGATTGGCTTGCCAAGACACAAAAGGCTTGCGTAGTGCTGATTATAAAGTTTAAAGAAATGAAGAGCTGAAACAGCTGGAGTGCTCATTACTTGCTCATGCTAATGTAGTAAAAGTGAAAATACTTAAAATAAAAATGGTACCAATTAATTATAATTTAATATCATAATTTAGAGGATAATTTATTAACTTAATTAAATAATAATAAAATTAAAAATTCATCTGGAATATCCAAATATCTAGATCATCACAGGGAATGATTAAAAGAATATAATATAAAAGGGGAATTGCTCTTCCAATTATTTTAATAATCATTAAAGCAAATCATTAAAACAATCTAGTATAGAATGACTATGGAGAGCTAGATCAATGAAACAAAATAAACAAGGAAAGAAAAAAAAAACTCAACTTATAATTAATAAGATTAAGTGTAAAACACAGGTTACCCAAAAAAGAAGTCCTTATGTGGCAAAACTCGCTGGGAAAATTGAAAAGGAGTGTGGCAGAAATTAGGCTTACACCAACACTACAATACACACAGTACATTTTAAATGTATTTAAAATTTCAACATTAAGAATCACAATGTAAAAAATGAGAAGAGAAGCAAATCTTCTATCTCTCATAAATATGGGCAGGAGATGAATTTGTTGCCAAAGAACAGATAGAAGCAAATACAAAAAATGAAATAGTTACTTTGATTATAAGAAACTTAAATGTTTCTAAGCAAACACAATCAATGCACCTTGCATAAGAAAGTGTGATAAATAAAATCAATAATGGTAAACTAAGGTATATGATTCCAAGTAAGTGAATTTAATAACAATGACATGTATGTATATATGTATTAACAAGGCAGGTCAGACTGGCAACCTCAGTTAAGACAGAAGCCCAAAAGAGAAGGAGCAGATTGTCTTTACTGACCCATACCGAACTGATCTTGGTAGACATGGAATATTGGAATAGGAAAGGCAAATTGGCATGCAATGGACTAATCATGTACCTCTATGACAATTAAGAAATGTTGTTTTATGGGACCCATCTGCACCCTGTAATCTTTTCTAGGAGATCAAAATTAACAGCCTAATTTCCTTGGAAGAAATAAAAAGTCCCCTAATTACACAAGTACAGATCTTTTAGTAAAAGTACCAGATTAACTTGTGGGGCTTAAAAATAGCAAATATGCACCTGAAATACCTTGGTGTTATGCATATAAAGTAATAATATTTTCCCTTTTAATTATAACTTTAAATTAACTTAGAAAGAAAGCTAAATTCCTCAGCTCAAATCCAGGACATAGAAAGAGATCTTTAGGCAGATACAGACAATTATAAAAAATACAACATAAAATCAATTAAGTCATAGAATTAATACAGGTGAGATTCAAATTAATATTAATTTTATCTTCTCAAAAGGAATTGATCAAAATAAAAAAGCATTTATATTAAATATCTCTGGTAAAGTTTTTGTTTCCAAATTAAAGATTTAGAAAGTTAGATAGGTAGATAGGTAAATAGATGGATGCATGTACAGATAGATAATATATATATCTATATTATGTGTACTAATATGATCACATTATACCTATTATTTCAGTACAATGTATCAGAAATACATAAATCTAAATAAATTAAAAAATAATTACATTTCACTAAGTATATTTAGGGAATTGTACTAGAGTAATACAAGTGTACAAGCAAATATGATCATACAGTTATTAGCCATTCCTCAAAATTTGTTTTCAAATGACATAAATTGTTTGCAAAAGAAAAACACAGAGTACTCAACAACGCAAAAAAAGAATGCTTCTAATCTCCTTTAATAAAAGGGATGGAAATCAAAACAAAGCTAAAGTTTCATCTTACTCTTTGAAATTTGGCATAAATGAAAAATAGCAATAAGCAATGTTACAGAGGTTGTTGAGTAGACACACCAACACATTGTTAGAGCTATGAATTAGTATAACCATTTTGGAAAGCAATCTAGCATTATTCAAATAAAATGTCTAAAATGTCCATACCCCTTTCACCAGAGATTCCATTACTAGGCATATATCTTGAGGAAATCAACAATAAAAAGGAAGTCCCTATAATATACTAAAATAGCTATAGTAACAATTTTGTTATAGCTAAGAATTAGAAACAATGTAGATGTCCATCAGTTGGGGAATTATTTAAAAATTGTGGTACATGTATATGTTTCAATATTAGTTTGGTATAATTACTTATGTGATAAATATAAAGAAATATGTAAAGACCTATTTGTACTGATGCAGAATGATATAAGTAGAAACAAGAAAACATTATGCATAAAAATCACCATGCTGTAAATGAAACATACCAAAAATTCAGAATGAATATAGAAAAATCATAAAGATTAACATGATCTGAATGAAAAGATATTATAGGACACCTCCAAACTCTTCCCTTTGTGGTAGTTGAAGGTCCACAGTTTTTACGCATGTATTATGTTTTCAGACTTTTTCTTTTATTTTGATCAGTTGTGCTGCTATGTAAGATAGTTAACCAGGATTGATGGAGAGGGATACTGATGCTGTAAGAATGATGATGTAAGAAATAAGACATCAATAAAATTATTTTAAAAAGAAATAGGTATAATGTGATCTTATATTCTGTATATATTTCAGTTTATTGTAGGATTGCAAAATCAAATTCTCAGATACTATGTGACTTTGGGCAAGTCATTTAACCCTGATTGTTTTGTTATCTCTAGTCTTCATGATTCATATCTGTTCACTGGACCAGATGAATCTGGAGGAGAAAATTAGTTTGGTAACCTAGCACACACCACCCCCTCACTCAAATCCAATTCATGTCATGGCATCATCTCCCTGATATCATAGTCTTCTTTGAGAACAAAGGACAACCATCATAAGATGGCAAAATAAGAACCATTATTTGCATTATATTGTCACTAAACATTCTATAAATTGACAAAAAGATGAATGTTTTGTTTAGTTGTGAAAGTAGTGTTATAGTTATTATTTTTGATATTTTCTTTTCACTGTTCAAAAGGTCCTAGATTTTTTTCCATAACTTTGGCATCTTTCCTTCTTGCTCTGCCTCATGTTAGTTCTTCAGTGCTTTTATACTTGTATATTACTCTAGTACAACTCCCTAAATATACTTAGTACAATGTAATTACTTTTGAATTTATTTTAATTTATGTACTTCTGATACATTGTACTGAACATTTATTAATTGGCACTATGCAGTGCATTGATAATAAAAAATAAGAACAGGACAGTCTCTGTCGTCAAGGAGTTTTTAGTTTAATGGGGGGGGAAGAATAAAAAGAAAAAAAAGCTGGAAAGTATGTATGGGAAAAACTGGAGGTGGAGACACCATCTTCCTGTTCCATGGAGTTTAAACCAAATAGAGCTAAAAATAGAAAGTGGAGAGTAAATTTGAAAGTTCATATCCCAGCCTTCTGAAGAAAAATTTTGAAAAAGAGTTTAGTCTTCCAGCCTCCAGTCCTTAGATCAGAGGGCAGAGGGGCCTAAGGGGTTTGGGAAGGTGTTGAGCAACTAAAACTGAGATAACAGAATGGTGATGAGTTTTCAGTTTTCAGTTTTCAGGTGATCAGGACACCTCTATACCTCTACAAGTATTGTGGTACTAGAGTAAAGTGGATGAGCTCTGCTATCCTTGATAGAAATCACAGTTTGTTAGAAAAATTTGCAAACCTTATTCACTATTTTATCTATTTATAGTCTTCATAGTGCTTTCATCCTTGAATATCTTTGGGATTATTTTGCTAAATTTGCTATGTTGGCAAAACTTTATCTGTTTTTACTTTCTGCTGCTTCTTTTAATTTTGGGGTCATTATTACAGATAATCATACATCATTCTTTTTGAAAGCTTTTACAAACCGGTATATTGTTCTAATTCATTTTTGACTTTAGTAGTCATTTTTCTCCATTTGTCAAGTAAGTCAGATGTTTGCTGAAAAAAGTGATTTTTAGACTCAGTGACCTTGTAATTTGCATGGTTTATATTTCAACTTTATATTGATTGGTTTTCTATATGAGATGATTATGGTTGGTATTGAGGTAAAGTTCTGTTAATCTTCATCATCTTAATTGATGACATGAAAATGGAATAAATGTTAAGGTCTATATTTAGTTGTAAAGAATTAATTTCATAAAAACAAGGTATGTTAAAAGGTTAATTTTTTTCATCTATTTCCAAATATCAAATTTGGGACAAATGGAAGGAAAATATGAAGAACTTGATTTCAGGATAATCCTTTTAAATATTGGAACTACCTCATTTGTTTACTGTGAAATAATTTGATGAATATTCCATACCAAAAGAGGTATGTAAGTAGTGACTAGAAGATCCATCTAGTTTATGTTAGAAGAGATTCCTGTATCAACTGCGAGCTTAAAGCAGTCAATTACTGTTAAAATCCATCCACATTTTAATAGCGTATGATTCTTTGGCTATAAGTTGAGACCTAGACAACTAAGCTTCTCAAATTCCCCAGTTTTCTGAATTTCTTTTTTGGTAAATAATAGAAATAAAGTTTATTATTTGTTAAAACATATTTCTCTATCATTACCATCTAAAAGATTATATTTGTGCTTGGAAGGAGTCAGAGGACCTGTGTCATTTCCACTACATAAACTGTCCTCATATTTTTTTTTATCCCTTTCTCAGTCTCCTAGAAAAATCTTGCAACATTCTTTGTCTCCATGTGTCTTACCTTTTCCAGTCTAGCTTCTGAAAGCATTGCTGAAATAATTTTCTCCAGTTATGATGCCTTTTTCTCAATACTTGTCTTTCTTAGACTCTCTCTTTGCATATATTCTCTTCTCTACATTTTTATCTCTGCTCTTTGTCTTGGTTTTCCTTCTTACAGACTTACTATTCTTTTTATTCTTTCTAAACCTCAATTTTTATTATCACTATCACAAACCTTTACTGAGGCTTTACAGTGAAACATATTCCTTTTCACTCTGTATAAACTCTCAACTAATGATTTCATCAGCTCTCATGGGTTGATTTATCATTTCTATGGGAATGGCTACAAGTCCTAGTATCTCTTTTGAGTTTCAGCTTCCCAATATCAATCACTTAGTAGGCATTATGAATTGGATCTCAATCTCAATATGTGAAAAATAATTTATTAACTTTTCCCATAAATCCATACCTTTTCTAAGCTTCTCTTTCTTTATAAGGCACCATCATCCTTTTAATCACCAAATTTATAATCTAGGAATCATCTTTGAATAATTATTCTTAAACCACATATCCAATCAGTTACCAAATCCTATTGTTTCTATCACCATAAAATCTCTTGATTGTGTGTATACTCATACAACCAGAACTCCATTACAAATTTCATCAAAAAATTATACTAACTTCCTAATTGATCTTTATTTCATCTAATTCCACTCCCATCCATCCTCAATGTGAACAGATTATTTTCATAAAGTGCAAAATTGACAATGTCATTCTCTTAGTTGTTGAGCATCAGGGCCTCCCTAGAAATGCTAATATCAAATATAAACATCTCTGTTCATCATTTAAAGCTCTTAGTCACTTGTCTCCAATTCCTTTATCTGGTTTTATAATGAATTATTACCCTCTAAATTATAGATAAATTTTTTTAACTATTGATGCATGCTTTTGCATAGACCATACCTAAAATACACAATTTTCTTGCTTTTACTTCTTAGAATCCCTAATCATTTCTTTTAGAGTCCTGTTTCTATTTTGTAAATATACATACACTGGGGTTATTGAGGAGGTTGCCCATTATACAATGCCTTATACCTCCTACTCAACATATTTGAATACTTGTTTCCTCTCTGGGATGGCTTCTTTTGCCTTAACTTTCCCTAACAACATGAAGATCTAGGTTCCCAAAGAAATATTACAATCACAATATTATAATCAAATAAATTTTGCACTTAGAATATAAAACTCTCCAGGACTCTAGGGAACTGTACTGTTTTGGAAGAGATATACTTACTCTACTTGATCTTAAGTGCTCTCTAATGTGTTTCTATTTACACAAAATCAACAACTCACAATAAAAACTCATACATAAGTATAACAATACAACAAAAGCAATATCACAAGTCCTCATATATTAAAAATAAATAATTAAAAGAAAACATATCACAACCCACATATAAGCCTGAATCATATTTGGCACATACTAATAGAAATATGAAAATGTTCAACAGTGAGAAAAACGCATGTGCTCCAGGCAATTCACAACTTTGGAATTGTAAACTTCAGTGTCTTTTTTTAAATTATTATTTTGTCAACTGCTTATAAAAGTTTCTTGATGAGCATGATTTCTTGGTTAAACGGATGTTTCCATTGTTATTCTGAGTTGATCTATGCTGTGCTTGCCTAACACCTCAGTGACTGTGGCTTCTCAGCCAAACTAGTTGGTCTTCTAGGTGACAACTGATTTCTTGCTTCCAAGATGCTATTTTGCTTAGCTGAATTTACTATTCAGTAAATTTACTATTCAGTAGAAAATATAATATTTTTCACTTCCAACTTCAACCTTAATGTTACAGTTTGAAATTTTTTCCTTTCAACTCCCTTATCTGAGTTCAGATTCTGAGTTTTTTTTGAATGCTTTCACTTTAACTTAATACTAATAATAAAATTTTAATCTATCTACAATCAAGTACACTATGTTTGTCCCCGAATCCTAAAATCCTAAGTTACCACAAATTTTCCAGTGCCTTATAGCTTCTCATAATTAAAATGACAAAACAATTGTTTCAGATTTTAAGTCTGAGTAACTTCAACAAAGGGATCTCTTAAAATTTTCAGCAAACCATACTTTATTCAACAGAAAAAAAATCTATTCCATAAAAACGTACATTCTATTGGCACAGTTTATATAAGTATATATGTTGTTACATGTAAGTTTCTTGAGGACAGGGTCAGGGTTAGTTTTCTTTGTGTCTTACTCTCATCTCACAGTAGGTGGTGAAAAGAAAGTACTTAAAAGCTGATTTGTTTTTGTATTGATACTTTCACCTTATCAAATGGTATATTTAAATATAAAATTGCATATATATTTTTATATTATTATTTGTGTGTATATACCTATATCTGCATACAAATCTATATCTTCCCAGTAGAATTATTTTTCCCTTTAAGTGTGGGAACACAGGCTGTTCTAACAGCCATGACACAAATCATTTCCAAGTAAACCATCACCTGGACAGTCTCAGGACTGGCTTGCTGCCCTGAGAGATAAGGTGTGCTGGAGTCCTTGGGAGCTGGGCATTCAACCCCACAGACCAAGGGCACAAAACACAGCAGTGTTTTACCACCTCCTCCCTAAGGTACCTCCTTATCCTGTAACACAAGATGCTGCACGTGAACACCACTTGTTCACCTCCATTCCCTCACTTATTCTTTGTTCTACCCAGAAGACCTAACAATATATATATATATATATATATATATATATATATATATATATATATATATATAAACTAAGCAATAATAAAATTGACCTGGAGGCATAAGGCAGTGGTGGCTTGACTCCTTATTCTCAGCTCCCCTCTGGGAGGGAGGTCATCACTGTGGGCCCCAAAGTGAAGAAAGCCACAACATTTAAGTAGTTTTATCTTTTGTTTTATCTCTTCTCCTTGGTATTTTTCACAGTTTCTTAGGTGTTTAGTAAATATTGTTAGGTTTCATTGAATTTGACTGATTTCTAATTTTAGTTATTTATCTGAGTGAACTTGGGCCAGTGAGACTCTTGGAGTTTATGATAACCAAAAACCTTTATAGCTCTAAATGCTATGAATTTATGAAAGCTAATAAAATAAAATTTTTCCGCCTGAAATTAGTGTGTCAGTGAGTGGCACACAAATATAAGATATTAAAAACTCCATGTAGGCACAGATGAAATAAGAAGGCTATTTCTTAAATAGCCACACCACTCTATATCTAACCTCTTCTCCTCTTAGTGATAAGCAAATTGACATCAAGGCTTGTAATTTATCTAGTACATATCTTTGGAAGAAGAAAAGATATTTATTGATGTTGCTTTGTATTCATTTAAAATGAAGTGAGATGCTATATTAGCAGCATGAATATTGTAATATGGAGCAAAAAAGACTTGTCAAAGTTGTTTATTGGGAGGGGGAGAGGGAAGAAGGCTATTTTGTACTATTTAATTCAGAAGAAACTTTAAATTTTGAAGATTACATATTTATAGGTATAATCAATTATTAAGGCAAGATAATAACCTAAAAGATGCAACTAGACAGGGCACAACCCTTATACATGGAATAGTTATTTTTATGAATCATGCTGTGCTCCTTTTTTTTTACTAAATCCTATATTCATTAAAAAAATAATATCTTATATGAAAACTTACATAATTGTGCAAACAGAAAGGATATTATAAATCACCCCATTGAATCTAATCTGTAAGAAGAAAGAAATTAAAGGCATTTCCCAAGATTATACCACTAGTTGGTCACCTACTAAATTAGTTGAAACCTTTTTTTTTTTACTTTCACTGTAACTAGATTTTAAAAATACAACAGATCAAGGAGTTTAATGGCTTATTATTTTGGTAGGCCAAGGATTTGTTTTAACCAATGCAATATGACTCCTTTATACTTTACTTAACTTATTCAATATGGCAGGAAAATTTTCAGATCCATTGATATAACCTTTTAGGCGTCATAAAGTTAAATAGCTGAAAAACAGATTCATTGAGAAAGGGGGAAGGATTTCTTAGGAAGCAATAGTCATGATAATGAGAAAAGTAGTAAAGTTATAAATATATGCCTTAGAGCTCATGTTTTTTCCATTATGCATTTGTTAAAAAATTATATCATGAGACTTCTGGCCAAGATGGCAGAGAGAAGACAGGCACAGTTCTAGAGTCTCCTGATCTCTTCCCCATCTATCACATGAAACAAACCTCTTAGAGCAAGTCTGACTCACGGAACCCAGAGAGAAAAGCCATGAGAAAGAGCATCTACCTCAGGATTTGTCTCCCACTGCAGCTTTGGTAGAATTTAGGCGGGAGAGTCTGGGCCCAGAGGGAAGATCAGTCCCGGATCAGCCAGATTAACAGCTGAATTGGAACCGGTAGTCTGAGGGCCGGAGAGCGGGACCTGCTGGATCAGCAGTGGGGCTAGACGAGGGGGTTTTGGGTCCGTGGGGAAACAGAGGTGCTGGTGTTGGTGCTGTCCCCCTGGAGCTTGGGGACGGGGCTGCGGGGAGAGGTCTGGTGCAGGGGAGCTGCTGACGCCATCCCTGGGCTCCTCCGGTCTGAGAAACTCTGAGGCCACGCCTCCATTGCACTGAGGCCTCCTTCCAAACAAACAAACAAACAATTGCAAACTACTTCTGCCTCAGACCCAGGTGTGTGAGCAGAAGAACCAGCCCAGCTGAGGAATAACCTCAGGCCAGGGTAAAGCCCACCATTGACTGAAGGCAAAAGAATTCAATAGTTCCAACTCCTCCCTTTGGGCAAAGGGAGAAGGCCTCGCAACCCAGGTAACAGACACTCCAGAGAGGACAACCAGCACCTCCTACTGGCCAGCCAGAGAAACTGCACTCAGTAAAGACTTTAGCAATCCCAAGTCCAGGTGAACCAGCCCCACCCCCAACTCAAGGTCTTAGCATAATGAAGAAGGGTCAGCGAAAGGTGGATCCATAGAAAAATTCCTGGAAGGGAAACACCCCAACTCAGAGAGACCTGGAACCTCTGAGGAGAATACAATCTGGTCTCTAGCACAGAAAGACTTCCTTTAAGAGATAAGGAAGGAGCTTAAAAATTTGGGAGAGACAATTAATAACTTGCAACAAGATAACAAAACCTTAGAAAGTGCAATTGGACAAATACAAAAGGAGAATAAATCCCTCAGATCATCAATTGGACAAATACAAAATGAGAATAATTCTCTCACACATGCTCAATTGGGCAAATGCAAAAAGAAATTAATTCTCTCAAAACCTCAATTGGTCAAATGGAAAGCTCTTTCAAAAGTAGAATTGACCAATTGGAAAAGGAGTCGCAAAAGGTTAATGAAGAAAACTTCTCCCCCCCAAAAAAAACGGAGTCTACAGAAACTAATGACTCCATGAGACAGCAAGAGTCAGTTAAACAAAATCAAAAAAATAAAAAAAGAAGCAAATGTAAAATACCTCATGAACAAAACCACTGAGCTTGAGAATAGATCAAGGAGGGGCAATCTGAAAATTATAGGACTTCCTGAAAACATCGAAGAGAAAAAAAGCCTGGACTTAATATTACAGGACGTAGTGATGGAAAATTGCCCTGATATCATGGAATCAGAGGGCAAAGTAGTTATTGAAAGAGTATATCGATCCCCACCAGAAAAAGATCCTAAAATGAAAACACCAAGGAATGTTGTGGCCAAACTGCAGAATTATCAGATAAAAGAGAAAATCCTGCCAGCAGCCATAAAGAAACAATTTAAATATCAAGGAGCCACAGTAAGGATCACGCAGGATGGGGCTGCACCAACATTAAGGGATCGAAGGGCGTGGAACGAGATATTTCGAAGAGCATGGGACCTTGGAATGCAGCCAAGAATTACTTTCCTGCAAAGCTGAGCATTGTCTTCCAGGGAAAAAGATGGACATATTTAACGAAATGGAAGAATTCCAAAAATTTCTGATGAAAAGACCAGGAGCTAAACAGAAAATTTAGACATCAAACAGGAGGCTCAAGAGAAACATGAAAAGGTAAAAAAAAAGGCGGGGGTGGTAAAAGAAAAAAAATGCAATCCAGTAAGTTAGTTGAAACTAGCTATATCCCAGCATGGGGGTAAAAAAATAAGATTCTCATAAACCTTGAGAAATGTAACTCTAACAGAGATAATACACCTTGCCAGAAATGATGGACATTCATGACCTATCCATGAGACTACTATCTAAGGGGATGTAACTGGCTTTAACCACATTTGGGAGAAAGACTCTAATAACTCTCAGGAAGTTTGACTCTATTCGACAGAATATACAGAACTAGAAGGGTCAGACACACAGAATTTTTTATGACTTAGATAGAATGATCTAAAAATAACACTACCGCCCTAAAAAAGGGGACAGGAAAGAGATGGGAGGAGGGAGGGGATTGAATGGGGTAAATCTCATTACACTTATTGGTACAAAAACCCTATGGTAATAGTGGGGAAGAAGGGAGCAGAGGAGAAACACCTGAATCTTCTTCTCATCAGACTTGGCTTAAAGTCAACTTACACATATTCAGTTAATTTATAAAACATCTAACCTTTCAAGTATTAAAAGGGGAAAAGGGGAGGGGGATGGAGAAAGGGAAGTGGAGTGGGGGAAATAAGGGGAAATAATAAAAGGAAGGGAAAAAGGGAAAAAGGGAAAGGGGAAAAAAGGGGAGGGTGTGATATAGGAGGGCAAACACACTGAAGGGGGTGGTTTTCAGAAACAAAAGACTGGGGAATATGGATAAAAGGGGGGGAAGGGGGAAAAATACAAACAGAGAGAAGATAGCATGGAGGGCAATAAAGAATTAGTAATCATAACCTGAAATGTGAATGGGATGAACTCTCCCTTAAAGCGTAAGCAAATAGCAGAGTGGATTAAACACAAGAATCCTACAATATGCTACTAACAAGAGAATCATTTGAAGCAGAGAGATACATTGGAGCAAAATATATTTTGCTTCAGCTGAAGTAAAAAAAGCAGGGATAGCAATCCTTATCTCAGACAAAGCAGCAACAAAAATAGATAGCATTTAAAGAGATAAGGAGGGAAACTATATCCTCCTAAAAGGTACCATAGACAATAAAGTCATTTCAATATTGAATATACATGCACCCAGTCAGACAGCATCCAAATTCTTAGAGAAGAAGCTGAAAGAATTACAGGAAGACATAGACAGCAAAACTCTACTCGTGGGAGACCTCAACCTCCAGCTATCAGATCTAGATAAATCAAATCATAAAACAAACAAGAAAGAAATTAGGGAGGTAAATAGATAGAAAAATTAGATATGGTAGGTTTATGGAGGAAACTGAATGGGGATAGAAAGGAATATACCTTTTTCTCTGCAGTACATGGAACTTATACAAAAATTGACCATGTACTAGGACATAAAAACCTAATGCTCAACTGCAGAAAGGCAGAAATAGTGAATACATCTTTCTCAGATGACAATGCAATTAAAGTCATGTGCAATACTGGTACAAGGAGATATAGACCCAGAACAAATTGGAAACTGAATAACCTCATTTTAAAAAATGAGTGGACTAAAAAACAAATTATAGAAAGAATTAACCATTTTATCATAGATAATGATAATAATGAAACAACATACCAAAACCTATGGGATTCATTCAAAGCAACTCTCAGAGGATCTATTATAGCACTAAATGTGTATATGAATAAATTGGAGAAAGAGGAAATCAATGAACTAAACATGCAATTAAAAAAATTAGAGAAAGAACAAATTAAAAATCCCCAATTAAGTACTAAATTAGAAATTCTAAAAATTAAAGGAGAAATTAATAAAATTGAAAGCAAAAAAACTATTGAATTAATGAATAAAACCAAAAGTTGGTATTATGAAAAAACCAATAAAATTGATAAGCCTTTGGTCAATTTGATTAAAAAAAGAAAGAAGAAAACCAAATAGCTAGTATCATAAATGAAAAAGGTGAACTCACCACCAATGAGGAGGAAATTAAAGTAATAATTTGAAATTATTTTGCCCAACTCTATGCCAAAAATATGATAATCTAAGTGAAATGGATGAATATTTACAAAAATATAAATTGCCCAGGTTAAATGAAAAAGAGATTAAATACCTAAACAACCCTCTCTCAGAAAAAGAAATTCAACAAGTCATTACTGAAATCCCTAAAAAATAATCTCCAGGGCCTGATGGATTCACAAGTGAATTCTGCCAAACATTTAAGGAACAATTGGTTCCAATCCTATATAAACTCTTAGGAAAAATAGGGAAAGATGGAACTCTGCCTAACTCTTTCTATGAAACCAATATGGTACTGTTACCTAAACCAGGAAGAGTTAAAACAGAGAAAGGAAATTATAGACCTATTTCCCTGATGAATATAGATGCAAAAATACTAAATAAAATCTTAGCAAAATGATTACAACAAGTCATCACTAGGATAATACATTATGATCAAGGAGGATTTATTCCAGGAATGCAGGGTTGGTTCAATATTAGGAAAACTGTTAGTATACTCAATTATATCAACAACAAACCTATCAGAAATCATATGATCATATCAATAGATGCTGAAAAAAGCCTTTGACAAAATACAGCATCCATTCCTATTAAAAACACTAGAGGGTATAGGAATAAATGGATTGTTCCTTAAAATAATTAGCAGTATCTATCTGAAACCATCAACTAGCATTATACTCAATGGGGGAGAGCCTAGAGGCATTCCCAATAAGATCAGGGGTGAAACAAGGGTGCCCATTATCACCACTACTATTCAATATTGTATTAGAAATGTTAGTATCAGCAATTAGAGAAGAAAAAGAAATTAAAGGAATTAGAATTGGGAAGGAAGAGACAAAACTCTCACTCTTCGCAGATGACATGATGGCCTACCTAGGGAATCCCAAGAAATCATCTAAATAACTACTGGAAACAATTAGCAATTTTAGCAAAGTTGCAGGTTATAAAATAAACCCTCATAAATCCTCAATTTTTCTATATATGTCTAGCAAGAAGCATCAGGAAGAGCTAGAAAGAAAAAATCCCATTCAAAGTAACCTCAGGCAATATAAAATATTTGGGAGTCTATTTGTCAAGACAGACTCAGAATCTTTTTGAAAACAATTATAAAACACTTCTCACACAAATTAAATTAGATTTAAATAACTGGGCAAATATCAACTGCTCATGGATATATAGAGCTAATATAATAAAAATGACAGTTCTACCAAAACTAAACTATCTGTTTATTGCCCTACCAATAAAAGTTCCAAAAAATTACTTTAACAGCTTAGAAAAAATTGGAATTAAATTCATATGGAGAAATAAAAAGTCAAGAATTGCCAGAAGCTTAATGAAAAAAAGTGCAAAAGAAGGTGGCTTAGCACTACCCGATCTAAAATTATATAATAAAGCATCAGTCATGAAAACTGTTTGGTATTGGCTAAGAAATAGGGTGTTGGACCAGTGGAACAGACTAGGTGTAAAAGCAGGGGATGATTATAGTAAGCTCCTGTTTGATAAACCCAAAGAGTCTGGCCATTGGGATAAAAACTCCCTCTTTGATAAAAATTGCTGGGAAAATTGGAAGTTAGTATGGAAGAAACTTAGATTAGACCAACACCTCACACCCTTTAGCAAGATAAGATCCAAATGGTTACAGGGCATAGACATAAAAAAACAATACTAGAAGCAAATTAGAAGATCAAGGACTAGTCTACCTGTAGGATCTATGGAAAGGGGAACAGTTTATGACTAAGGAAGAGTTGGAGAATATCACCAAAAACCAATTAGATGATTTCGATTACATTAAATTTAAAAGCTTTTGCACAGATAAAACCAATGTAACCAAGATCAAAAGAAATGTGGTAAATTGGGAAACAATTTTTACAACTAATGATTCTGACAAAGGACTCATTTCTAAAATATACAGAGAACTGAGTCATATTTTTAAAACAAAAAGCCATTCCCCAATTGACAAATGGTCAAAAGATATGCAAAGGCAATTTACAGATGAGGAGATCAAAGTAATCCGTAGTCATATAAAAAAAATGCTCTAAATCATTAATTATTAGAGAAATGCAAATTAAAGCTTCTCTGAGGTACCACCTCACACCTCTCAGATTGCCCAGTATGACCAGGAAGGATAATGATCATTGTTGGAAGGGATGTGGGAAATCTGGGACACTATTACACTGTTGGTGGAGCTGTGAACTCATCCAACCCTTCTGCAGAGCTATTTGGATCTATGCCCAAAGGGCAACAAAACTGTGCATACCCTTTGACCCAGCAATACCACTATTGGGTGTATACCCTGAAGAGATGAGGAAAAAGGGTAAAAACATTACTTGTACAAAAATATTTATAGCAGCCCTGTTTGTGGTGGAAAAGAATTGGAAATCCAGTAAATGTCCTTCAATTGTGGAATGGCTTAGCAAACTGTGGTATATGTATGTCATGGAACACTATTGTTCTATTAGAAACCAGGAGGGACGGGATTTCAGGGAAACCTGGAGGGATTTGCATGAACTGATGCTGAGTGAGATGAGCAGAACCAGAAAAACACTGTACACCCTAACAGCAACATGGGAGTGATGTTCAACCTTGAAGGACTTGCTCATTCCATCAGTGCAACAATTGGGAACAATTTTGGGCTGTCTGCAAAGGAGAGTACCATCTGTATCCAGATAAGGAGCTGTGGAGTTTGAAAAAAGTGCAAGGACTATTCCCTTTAATTTAGAAAAAAAAACAGATAGCTTATTGTCTTATCTTATTACCTCTTAGACTTCTCTTCTCTTTAAGGATATGATTTCTCTCTCATCACACCCAATTTGGAACAAGGTACAATATGGAAAGAAAGTAAAAACTGGCAGAGTGCTTTCTGGGGGGGGGGAGGGAAGCAAGATTGGGGAAAAATGTAAACTCAAATAATATCTTTAATAAAATAAATTAAAAAAATATATCATGCTATCTTGTCTCTAGTTTTTTCCTCTGTGGAATCTCTTCAAAAAGAAGGCCTTCCCAATTAGTGGTTTACATGACATCCTGAACATCTCAAAAGTCAATCTTAGAAAATTTTAAAAATAGATGACTTTTTATTAAATAGGCAACTTAGTGACACAGTGGATAAAAAAATGGCAGTCTAAGAGGCAGCAAGAATAATCTTCAAATTTGGTCTTGAAAACTTACTAGCTGTGTTTCTCTGGGCAAATCATTTAACCTTGTTTGTCTCAATTTCCTAATATGTAAAATGGGCTAGAGAAGGAAATGGCAAATCCAGTATCTTTGCCAAAACAACTTGACTAAAAAACTTGTTGAACAGCAATTATATAGGTAAGATGGTGGTTTTAATTATTGATATATTTGTTTTTAAAGATCATATCCTTAGTCATTTTATGTCTTTTTTCATCATTATTGTGTTGCTCCCAGCCTCCATCATTATAGATAGGCTGTCTTTTCAATGGTTTTTGTCTTTTTTGTCTTTTTCAATGCATTTTAAAATACATAGTCATAGTATAATAAATCACTATTAGCTAGTCTTGATTCCCAAACCTATGTATAAATCAAAGTTACAGAAAAGCCAAACTACATATTTCTTATGAAATAGTATGAAGTGAGAGAGAAAGCATTTGACTGTGTTGGATACATGGAACTTGACTTAGAGGTGTGGTTTGACACTGAGGAGTCTTTTGACTTGAGCAAAATACTTTTCTTTTCTTAGCTTCTTTGCTCATGTACGATATGGGAATGTTTTAATTTTTACAACTTAATCCAAGATTTATTGTGACAAATATTCTTGTGAACTTTGAGTTTGAAAAAAAAGAATTTATTTTATTTAATAGGGTCAGCTAGGTGGTACAGTAGATAGAATGGATACAGTGGTACAGTGGATAGAGCACTGGCCCTGAACTTGAGTTCAAATCCAGCGTCAGATACTTAATTATCTAGCTGTGTGACCTTGGGCAAGTCACTTAACCCCATTGCCTAACATAAATAAAAATTTAAGAAAAAAATAAACTTATTTTATTCAATAAATTAGTAAGATTTATCATGATAAAAAGCAAAAGTTGCATGTCATATTAGTTTACTTCTATTTTGTAATTTGACTTATTGCATCTTAAATCTGTAATGATTATGTTCATGTTAAAATAAAAAAATATATATTTTAAATATCGACACATTTTAAGGAAAATCTCTGAAAGTGATTATGAATTGGATAACAGTAAAATGAGAAAAAATTTGGCAAAAGAAAATGAGAATAGTAACAAAATAAGTAGGAGAAAACTTTCTTTTTAATTATTTTTATTTTTTAAAAATTTCCCAACTACAGTTTGGCTTTTTTTTTTTTTTTGGTTTTTTGCAAGACAGTAAGTGACTTGCCTCAGGTCACACAACTAGCTAATTATTAAGTGTCTGAGGTCAGATTTGAACTCCAGGTCAAGTGCTCTATCCAATGTGCCACCTAGCTGCACCCCCCATTTAGATTTTTTAATTGAGTTTCATATTCTGTTTCCCTACCTCCTCTATTTCTTGAGACTATAAGCAACATAAAGTTTATGTGAAGTGATGCAAAAATTATTTCCATGTTTACCATGTTGCAAAAGAAAACAGAAACACCCAAATTGGGAAAAGTAAAGAATGTTAAAATAGTATACTTCCTTTTACAATTTAAGTTCATCATTTGTTTCTTTGAAAGTTGGTTGCATTTTTCATCATAAATCCTTTGGAATTATCTTGATTCATGATTATGGTCAGAGAAGCTAAATTTTTCACAGTTGATTATTTTTAAAATATTGTTGGTACTGTATAAAATGTTCTCCTGGCTCTGCTCATTTCACTTTATATCAATTCATATTAATTATCCCCAATCCTTTCTGAAACATTCTTGCTGATTATTTCTCATAATAATAATACAATAGATTTCCATCCTACCACAACTGTGCTCAGATATTCCTCAGGTGATGAACATTCACTCAATTCCCTGTACTTTTCAATAATAAAGAGAACTGTAAAAACTTTTCTACAAATTGTATTTTCCTCTTTTCTTTGATCTATTTGGAATATAAACTTAGAAATGATTTGTTGGGTCAAAGAATATGCAGAGTATTATGGTCCTTTCTGCTTATTTCCAAATTTCTCTCCACAATGGTTGAGCTAGTTCAGAACTTCACCAATAGTCCACTAGTGGCCATATCTTTTCAAGCATTTGTCACTTACCTTCTTTGTCATATTAACTAATCTAATATGCATGAGGTGGTATCTCAGTTTTTTTAATTTTCACTTCTATAATCAGTAATGACTAAGAGTATTTTTATGTGACTATAAAAACCTGTGATTACTTCTGAAACTGTCTCTTCATATTCTTTGTCTATCAGTTCAGAATGTGGCTTTTGTTTTTATAAAATTAGCTATTTTGCAAATTTCAGTTAGCTGTTTAGTGTGTTTTTAAGGATTCCCAGAGAACTTATCATCTAAAAAAAGAGATAGTTTAGTTTTTTCCTTGTTTTATTACTTGAAATTCTTTTGCTTGTCATATTACCATAGATAGCATTTCTAATACATTGTTCAATAATAGTAGTAATAATTGACATCCTTACTTCATCCCTGATTGTATGGGAAAGACTTCACTTTTAGCCCTGATGTAGATAATGTTTGGTCTTGGATTTAAATAGATAATATTTATTTTAAGAAAGGTTTCATTGTTCTTTTGCTTTCTGGTCCTTTTACTTTTTTAATGTTGTTTCATTTTATTATTTTCCAATTACATGCGAAGATAATTTTTTTTTAGGTTTTTGCAAGGCAAATGGGGTTAAGTGGCTTGCCCAAAGCCACACAGCTAGATAATTATTAAATATCTGAGACCGCACTTGAACTCAGGTACTCCTGATTCCAGGGCCGGTGCTCTATACACTGTGCCACCTAGCTGTCCCCAAAGATAATTTTCAACATTCATCAAACATTCCAGATTTTCCTACCATCCTCACTCCCTTCTCCCTCCCCATGATAGCAAGCAATCTAATACAGGTTGTACATGAATAATTATGTTTAACATATTTCCATATTAATTCACACAATGAAAAAATAATTAGAAATACAGAGGAAAATGGGAAAGAAAAAATAAAGCAGTTTAAAAACATGAATTTAGTATGCTTTAGTATACATTCAGACTTCATAGTTTTTTCACTAGATATAGATGACATTTTCTATCATCTTTTTTAGAAATTTAGACATTTAGATCACTGAATGGATGAAACAAGTCTATAATAGTTGATTATCTCATGCTATTGTTGTTAATGTGGATAATGTCCTCATGGTTTTTGTAATTTCACTTAGCATCACATAAGTCTATCTAGACTTTTCTCAAGTCTACCTGCTCATGGTTTCTTACAGTACAATAGAACTCCATCACATTCATATTTGATAATTTATTCAACCATTCCTCAACTGATAGGCATCTTCTCAATTTCTAATTCTTTGTCTCCACAAAAAGAACTGATAAATAAATAATAAATAAATGTATATATATTCCCTTTATTATGATAGACACCAAGTTGGTATTGCTGGATCAAAGGGTATGAACAGTTTTATTGCTCTTTGGGTATAGTTCCAAATAGCTCTTCTGAATGGTTGGATCAATTTACAACTCTACCAACAATGCATTAGTATATTGGTTTTCCCCTATCCCTCCAAGATTGATCTTGTTTCTTTTATGTCATTTTATCCAATCTGATGGATGCAAAGTAAAATCTCAGACTTATTTTAATGTATTTTCCTCTAATCAATAATGATTTGAATAATTTTATATGACTAGAATTAACTTTAATTTCTTCATCTGAAAACTGCCTGTTAAATCCTTTGACCATTTATCAATTGGGGAATGACATTTTAATGTCTTAATGTAATCTTAAAAATTTGAGTTAGTTCCCTATATATTTTTGAAATGAATCCTTTATTCTAGAAAATTGTTTCTCAGCTTTCTGCATTCCTCATCTTGATTGGGTTGGTTTTATTTATACAAAACATTTTAATCAAAATGATCCATTTTCCATTTTATCTAGATACCTATCTCTTGCTTGGTCATAAACTCCCTGCCCATCCCCCAAAAGATCTGACAGATTCCTTGTTCTGCCAATTGGCTTGTGGTATCACCCTTTATGACTAAGTCCAGTAATCATTTCGAATTTATCTTGCTTATAGGTATCAAATGTTTATCAATGCCTGATTTCTGTCTATTTTTGTTTTTTCAGCAGTTGTCAAACAGTGAATTCTTATCCTAGAACCTTGGATCTTTGGGATTATCAACAGTAGATTACAATAGTCACTTATTACTGATTCTTTTATACCTAAGCTGTTCAACTGATCCATTATTCTATTTCTTAGCCAGTATCAGATAATTGTGATGCCTGCCAATTTAATATATAACCTTAGACTTGGTATAGCTAGGTTTCCTTCCTTTGCATTTTTTTCATTAATTTCTTTGATTTTCTTGACTTGTTGTTCTGCCAGATGAATTTTGTTACTAATTTTTTCAAAATATATAAAATAATATTTTGAAATTTGATTGTATGACTCTGAATATGTAATTTAATGTAGTGGAACTGTCATTTTTTATTATATTAGCACAACCTACCCATGAGCAATTAACATCTTTCCAATTATTTAGATTTGACTTTGAAGTGTTTTGTAATTGTGTTCATAGAGTTCCTAGATTTGTCTTGACAGGTAGCCTCCCAAGTATTTTATGTTGTTTAATGACTTTAAATGGAATTTCTCTTGGTTACACACACACACACACACACACACACACACACACACACACACATCTACAAATGCTGATGATTTATCTTATATCCTGCAATTTTGCTAGAGTTATTGTTCCAAGTACTTCATTAGTTGACTTTCTAGGATTCTCTTAAATATGTCCTTATATTATCTACACAGATTGAGAGTTTTTTCATTGCGTATTCTAATTCCTTCAATTTCTTTTTCTTCTCATTGCTAAAGCTAATATTTCTATTAAAATATTGAATAATAGTGGTAATAATGATTATCCTTGTTTCATTCTTAATATGATTGGAAATACTTCTAACTTAATCTCCATTATATGTAACACTTACTGATAGTTTTAGATAGATACATCTTATCATTTTATGAAAAAAATCCATTTACTCCAATGTTCTCTAGTGTTTTTAATTGCAATGGTGCTATATTTTGTCATTCTTTTAAATATCCATTTAGATAATCATATAATTTTTGTTTGATTTGTTATTCATTTGGTCAATCGTGTTATTAATTTTCCTGATACTGAAATATCCCTATATTCCTAGTACAAATTCTACCTCATCATAGTGCAAAATTTCAATAATTTCCTGTAATCTTTCTTAATATTTTATTTCAGATTTTTGTCTCAGTAATCATCAGGGAAGTTAGTCTATAATTTTCTTTCTTTGTTTTTGCTCTTTATGGTTAAGGTAGTAGCACCATATTAGATGTCATACAGGGAATATATTAGAACTTTATTTTTTCAATAGTTTGCATAGAATTGGAATTATTTCTTCTTTAACTGTCTGGTAGAATTCACTTGTGAATTCATCTGGCACTGGAGATTTTTTCCATGGAAGTTCATTGATGGCTTGTTCAATTTCTTTTTCTGAAAGGGAGTTAAATATTGTATTTCCTCTTCTATTAATCTTGGTGATTTTTATTTTTGCAGCCATTCATCCATATCAATTAGATTGTCTACAGGTGACAAAATCTTCAAATTATTACTTTCACCCAGATCTGTGGTGAAGTTACACTTTTCGCTCTTGATATCAGTAATTTGATTTTTTCAATCAAATTAATCAAAGTTTATCTATTTTGTTGGCTTTATTCATGAAATCTAATTGTAGCTTCATATATTATATAATTAATTCTTCTTACTTTCAATTTAATTAATCTGTCCTTTTGATTTTCAGACTCTCTAATTTGGTATTTAAGAGGGGAATTTAAATTTGTTCTTTTTCTACTTTTTTAGTGGTATGTTTGATTTATTCTTTCTCTATCTTTCTCTATTTTATTTGCTTATAGATTTATTCACTTAAAATTTCCAGACTTCTGAGGTGGAGCCAAGATGGTGGTATGAATTTAACATGCTCCTGGAGCTTTGTCCTACACAACATTAAATGAAGTCACTACACAAACATTAAAGCTATAAATCCTACAAAAAAGGATAAAAACAAGCTTTCAACTATAGACATCATGGAAGATCTTCACTGAAGGTCTGTCTCTTTGTGGGAAAAGGTAAAGTAAAGCCCAAGAGGCAGGAGCGCAGGAAAGTCAGAGGGAAGCTTTTAACCAAAGCACAACCCAGGGTCCAACAAGTATAAAACAGCACAGGTCCTGGCAGCTAGACAGCAAGCCAACTGGGTGGGTACCATGCCCCAACAATGTCTGGACCCTGTGAACACTAGGGAAAAAGGCAGGACTGGTTTGGGAATGAACCACTGTATAGACAGAGCCTGGACACAAAGAAGGAAATAAACCTCTGCATAGCTAATGCCTGGACTGCATAGGCAGCACTTTGGCCAACAATAAGCCAGACCCCAGTCTATGCACAAAAAGTTTGGTACTATACTACCTATACCCCATGAATAGAGCTCATCAATAAAAATGAGCAAAAAAACTAAAAGTTCTAACCACAGAAAGCTACTATGCAGATAGAAATACCATCTCAGAAGAAAAAAAGCACTGTTAAATTGCTTACATGATAAGTCTCAAAGGAAGTCTCTGTGAATTGAACTCAAATCCAAAACCTCATAGAAGACTTTAAAAAATTTATCAAAGATGAGAGAAAGAAGAAAAATGGAAAAAAGAAATGCAAGCCATACAGGAAAATTATGAAAAGTTAAACAAAGCAATCAACTGGAAAAAGAATACAACTCTTCAAAAAATAAAATCAACCAAGTGGACAAGAAATGCAACTCAAGAAAGAGTAAAATTAATGAACTGGAAAAGGAAACACAAAAGCTAAGTGAAGAAAACTAAACCAGAAAAATTTGAATTGAGGAAATGGAAACTAATGAATCTGAAAGACACCAAGACTTCATCAAACAAAATCAAAATCCTGAAAAAAAATTGAAGAAAATGTAAAGTATCTTCAAGAAAAACCAAATGACCTGGAAATTAGATCCACGAGAGATATTTTATGAATCATTTGTCTACCAGAAAGCCCAGATTTAAAAAAAAAAAAAGAACCTGGAAAATAACTTTCAGGAAGTTATCAGGAAAAACTGTCCCCATATACTGAATCAAGATGGCAAATTAGTCCTTGAAAGAATCCACAGAACACCTCTAGAAAGAATGTCCAGGAAAAAAAAAGCTACAAAAACTATCATAGCCATACTCCAGAATTCTCAAATAAAGGAGACAACTGTCAAAACAAAGGAAACACAATCAGAATAACACAGGACTTATCAGTTTCAACATTAAAGGATCAGAGGACCTGGAATATGATATTTTGGAGGGTAAAGGACCTTGGATTACAACCAAGAATTTACTACTCTGCAAAATTTAGCAGAATCAAGGGGAAAGATAGATATTCAAAGTAGAAGACTTCTAAAATCTCCTTATAAAAAGACCAGAACTGAATAGAGAACTCAATATTCAAAACAAGACTCAAGAGATTCATAAAAAAGTAAACAGAAAGGAGCAGGGGGAGCAAATGTTAGTCAAGAAGATTAAATTGTATACAAACTTAAAAGGAAATATAACAATTTTAACTTTTGAGAATTCTATTTCCTCTTAGGTTAAAAGGTTGAATATAGTTGAAGAGATTTTTTTTGTAAGGCAATGGCATTAAGTGGCTTGCCCAAGGCCACACAGATAGGTAATTATTAAGTGTCTGAGCCTGGATTTGAACCCACACACTCCTGACTCCAGGGCCAGTTCTTTTTTTCACTGTGGCACCTAGCTGCCCCAGTTGAGGACATGTTTCTTAGATGATATGCATATGATTGGTTCTTGTTCTTCTATCATAGAAGACCCAGGTGACATCACTATGTTTGAGAGAGATTACAATGTATCTGACTGCTGCTGATCAGACCAATACAAGTTCAGAATGTTCTACCAAAGATTGTGCAAAAATTGTTGAGATGAAAAGTTGGGGTGTTTACTCTAAACTTATGTGTCTCACATTTCCTTTGAGCTACTTTATTTCTGCCTTGCTCATAGAACTCAGCACTTTATCTGATGAGGGCATCCTATGCTAGGTAGACCTGTGTCAGTGTCTCCCATATATTTAAATCAGTGCTAAAGTTTCTAAGAGAGACTTTCTGGGTGCTCCAGTACTTAAAGTATTTAGATTCCCTATACATAATTAAATCAGAAATGATTTTACTTTACTAGATATTAAGAGGTTTTATTGTACAATAGGGGCAGAAGGTAGTAACATACTTAGAAGGGTTGGACATAGTGATAAGGACCAGATCATATCTTAATCCATACTTTAGTTAACTAGGGTTGAAATTAGGGTGCAAAAGGCACAGTTGGAGAGAGTGTATACTGTTCTTTGATTGTGGAGGGCTGAATGACTATGGATTGGAGATGGAGGGAGAGTGTATTCTTAGAGGTAGAGGACATGAAAACAACATGATAAGATTTTTCTTAGCTTGACACTTTGGCTACAATTGGAAGGAGTGGGGAAGAGTATAAATGATTCATGAAATGATTTGGCTTTGCATCTTGCTTTGGTTCATGAGAATTGTGTGTTCATGGAGGGTAATTGAAAAGGGAATGATGTATAAAATGTTTGTAATTTGATGTGGCTCGTGATTTTTGAGATATCAAAGGGGAGGAAATGTTGCTTATCAGTAAATTAAGTAATCAACCAATAAACCTTTTAAAATGGTATTTCTATCAGGTCAGATAAAAGGATTATATTTTGACAAAGGGGATGTCATACAAGACAGTGTTAAAGCAATAAACACATTAAAAAGGACTATACCTGGAGAAAGCTAGGCATTAATGGATAAATAATACCAGGTGAAGAGGTAAAAAGACTATTATAGGTGAAGAAAAGAAGGGAGGGTGTGAACACTGAGTCTTTCCTACTCAATAGGGTTGACCCAGAGAGTCTCCATAGTACTCAATTGGGTGTTAAAATCTAGCCTACCCTATAGGGAAGTAGGGGGGGATCAGGAAAGAATGGGAAAGAAGAGAATGATAAAAAGAGAAGGGGAAAGTAAAAGTAAAGTTAAAATTTAAGAGAAAAGTTAAAGGGGAAAGGAAACAAAACATTGGTGAGAAGAAATAAGAGGAAGGGAAAGAGGAAAGAATAAAGGAGAAAGATATCAAGGAGGCAATAACAGAATTTGTAATCTTTACTGTAGTTGTAAGTGGAATGAATTCTTCCACAAAATGGAATCAGATAGCAGAATGAATTAAAAAGCAGAATCCTACAATATGTTGTTAATAAGAAACACATTTGAAGCAGAGACATACACATAGGGTAAAGGTAAAAGGCTGGAACAAAATATAATATACTTCAGTGGAAGTAAATAATCAAAGGTAGTGATCCTGAACTTAGACAAAGCAAAAGTAGATTTCATTAAAAGGGATAAACTATAATAGTGGAGGAATTTCAATTTCTCTCTCTCTCAAAAGTAGATAAATATAACCACAAAGTAAACTAGAAGGAAGTTAAGAAGATGAAAACTAGAGAATTTCTCTGAAGAAAACTGAGTGGGGATAGCAAAGATATATTTTTCATTGTAGTACATGGAACCTACATCAAAATTGACCTTGTATTAGGGTATAAAAACCTTACAATCAAATGCAGAAAGGCAGAAATAATAAATGCATACTTTTTTATCATGATGTAATAAAAATTACCTGTAATAAAGGGCCATGGAAAGATAAAGCAAATATTAATTTGAAACTAAAGAACTTAATTTTAAACAATGAGTCTATCAAACAAGAAATCATATAAATACTCAATTATTTCATCTAAGGAAATTAAAATAATGAGACATCATGCCAAATTTATGGAATGCAATCAAACCATTTTAAGGGAGATTTTATATCTCTAAATGCTATATGAATAAAATAGAGAAAAGGAGATCAATAAATTGAGAATGCAGCTACAAAAGTTAGAAATAGAACAAATTAAAAATCCCTAATTAAATACCAATTTAGAAATTCTAAAAATCAAAGGAGAGATTAAAAAAATTGAAAGCAATAAAATATTGATCTAATAAATAAAACAGTTCTTTTAATAAAAAAACAATAAAAAAGATAAACCTTTGGTTCATCTGATTTAGGGAAAAAATAAAGAATACCAAATTCCCAGTTATCAGGAAAAGAAATCAAAGAATAAATACTCTAAGAAAAATCTCCTGTTACACATGGATTTACAAGTAAAATCTCCCTAATGTTTAAGGAAAAATTAATGCCATTTCTACATAAACTATTTTTTTAAAATGGGAGAAGAAATAGTTCTACCAAATTCCCTTTATGACACCAATATGGTGCTGATACCTAAACCAAGAAGAGTCAAAATAGGTAAAGAAAATTATAGAACAATCTCCCTAATGAACATTAATGTAAAAAACTTAAATAAAATTTTAACAAAGAGATTTCAGCAATTTATCACTGCAATAATACACCATGATCAGGTAGGATTTATACCAGGTAGCAAGGATGGTGCAATATTAGGAAAAGCTTCAACATAATTTGATGTCATTAACAAAATCAACAGAAATCATATGATTATATCAATAGATGCAAAGAAGCTTTTGATAGAATACAGCATTCATTCCTAATTAAAAAAATTTGAGTGGACATCTAGGTGACCCAGTGGATAGAGCACCAGCCCTAGAATCAGGAGGACCCAAGTTCAAACCTGACTCAGACACTCAATAATTACCTAGTTGTGTGACTTTGGGTAAGTCACTTAACCCCATTGACTTGCTGGGGGAAAAAACTCCCCAAAGAAAACAAAAACAAACAAAACATTGGAGAGTAGGGAAATAAATGTATTTTTTTCTTAAAACAATAAGCAGTATCTATCTAAAACCATCAACAAATATTTTATGTATTGGGGATAAACTAGAAATATTTCCAATAAGATCAGAGTAAAACAAGGATACCCATTATCAAAACTACTATTCATGTATTATTAGAAGTGTTAATTTTAGCAATAAGAAAAAAAGAATTTGAAGGAATTTTAATTGGTGGGGGGAAGTAAAACTTCCACTATTTGTAGCTGATATGGTAGCATACTTAGAGAACCTAAGAAAATCAACTAAAAAACTTGAAACAATTAACAACTACAACAGGGTAACAGGATCTAAAATAAACCTCATAAATCATAAGCATTTCTGTATATGAAAAACAAAGCCCAAAGGCAAGAAATCAAAAGAAATATTCCATTTAAAGTAACTTCAGACACCATAAGATACTTGGAATCTATCTCCCAAGACAAAGCCAATAACTGTATGAACACTTTTTATACAAATAAAGTCAGATCTAAGCAAATAGAAAAATGTCAGATGTTCATGGTTAAGTTGAACTAATATAATACAAATGTCAATTCTACTGAAATTAAATTGCTTATTTAGTACTATATAAAGTAAAATGCCAAATCACTATTTTACCAAGTTGAAAAATAGTAATAAATTTCATCTGGAGTGAGAAAAGGTCAACAATATCAAGGGAACTTATGAAAAAAAAATGTAAAGAAAGGTGGCCTAACTCTACTAGATCTAAAACTATTCTACAAAGGGGAAGTCATCAAAACTGCCTATTATTGATTTTAAAAAAGTTATGGACCAGGTTTGGGAGATGTAAAAGAAATTAGAAAATAACTACAGGAATCTGTTGTTTGACAAACCAAGGACAATAGCTTCAGAGACAAGAACTCACTGTTCAACAAAACCTGTTGGGGAAACTGGGAAATAGGCATGGACTAGGCATAAACTCACTTCTCACACTCAATAGGTTCAAAATGGGTACAGAATTTGGATATAAAGGGCAACACCACAGATCAATTAATAGATCAAGACATAGTCCATCTGTCAGATCTATGGAAATGGGAAAAAATTATGACCAAGCAAGAAATAGAATAGATTATGAGTTACAAAATGATTTTGACTATATTAAGGTAAAAGTTTTTGCATAATAAAACCAATGCTGTCCAGGTTAGAAGGAAAACAGAAAGCCATGAAACAATTTTCACAGCTAGGAATTCAGATAAAGTTCTCATTTCTAAAATATATCTGAATTGAATCAAATTTGTAAGGTTACAAGTCATGCTCTAATTGATAAATGATCAAAGATATGAACAGACAGTTTTCAAACAAAGAAACTAAAACTGTATATAAAATGATATGAAAAAATGCTCCAAATTATTAATGATTAGAGAGATGCGAATTAAAACAACTATGAGGTAGGGCCTCACACCTAACATATTGGCTAAGATGACAAAAAGGGACAACTATCAGTGTTGGAGAGGTTGTGGGAGGTTTGGGACATTAATGCATTATTGGTAGAGTTGTAAAGTACTCCAACTATTCTGGAGGGCAATATGCTATGCCTAAAGAGCAATGAAACTAATCATACCCTTTGACCCAGCAATGTCACTACCTGGACTATATATTCATAAGAAATCATAAAAAATGGGAAAAGTCCCACATGCTCCAAAATATTCCTAGCAGTTTTTTCTGTAGTGGCAAAAAACTGGAAATTGAGGGAATGCCCCACAATTGTGGAATTACTGAACAAAATATGGTATATGAAGTTATGGAATACTATTGTTATATAAAGAATCATGAATGGTCAGACTCTGGAGAAGTGTGGAAAGAATTACAAGGACTTATGTTGAGCAAAGGGAGCAGAACCAAGAGAACACTGTATACATTCACAAGAATTTTGTGAGTTGATCAACTTTGATGGAGGCAGGTCCTCTCAGTAGTTCGGAAAGCTAGGACAACCCTAGAAGACCTATTATGGATAATGCCATCCACATCTAGAAGAAGAAAAGCAAAACAACCCCCCCACACACACACACAAAACAACACTCCAGAATCTGAGTGAACACTATATTCCCTTTTTTTAATTTTAATATTTTTTTTGGCAAGGCAATGGGGTTAAGTGATTTTCCCAAGGCAACACTACTAGATAATTATTAAGTGTCTGAGGCTGGATTTGAAGTCAGGTCCCCTTGACTCCAGGGCCAGTGCCCCATCCATTGTGCCACCTAGCTGCTCCACTATGTTCATTTTTTAAAAATCTCTTATAGTTTTCTTTCTTTTCCCTTTGTCCTAATTCCCTTTGGTGCATATATGTGTGCAGTACTGATATTATTTCATTGTCTATGGTATCTTTTAGGAAGATGCATTTATTTTTGCTTTTGCTTTGTCTGGGATCAGGATTGTTAGCCTTGATTTTTTATTGTTACTGAAATAAAATGCCTTCTGCTTCAATCTTTTACCTCTATTCTGTGCATATTTCTCTGCCTCAAATGTATTTCTTATAAACAAGAAATTTTAGGATTCTGATTTTTAAACCATCCTGCCATCACTTTCATTTTATGCAAGAGTTCATCCTATTTACATTCATGGTTATGATTTCTATTCAGCATTACCCTCCATCCTTCTCCCTTCCAGGGAACCACCTCAACACTGGCATTTGTACTTTTCTCTGTCCTTTCACCCTATAACTTGTCACCAGTGTTTTGCTTCTACCCACCACTTTTCTCAGACCTTTCAATGAGTCACAGTTCTCTTTTTGTCCTTCCATTTACCTACTAATTCCATGAAGGAGAAGATAAATTTCTTAACTCAACTGAGCATATCTATTATTCTTTCTTTGGGTCAACATCAATTAAAGTAAGATCGAAGCAATTCTCACTCCTCTCTTTTTTTTACCTTTATGTAATAGATCCTTTGCACCCCTTTGTGGTATACAATTTATCTTATTCTTCCTCCCACTTTTCTCTTTTCCCAACATGATCTTTTTTCATACCTTAATGAAGTTTACATATTATCACATCAAAATCAATTTAGACCCACATCTTCTGTCTATGTATACTCCTTCTAATAGAGATACAGTATTCAAGAGTTACAAGAGCTCTCTTCCCATGTAAGGATGTGATTTTTTTCATTTCTTGTTTACCTTTCTTTGCATCTCTTGATTTTTGTATTTGAAGATTGTAATTTCTGTTCAACTCTAGTTGTTTGATCAGGAAAGTTTGAAAGTCCTTTATTTCATTGAACAGCCATCTTTTTCCCCTGAAAGAATAGGCTCAGTTTTGTGGTACAGTTGATTCTTGATTGTAAGCCAAGTTCTGTTGTTCTCCAGAATATCAATTCTAGGCCCTTTGATCCTTCAATATTGAAGCTATTAAGTCCTATGTAATCCTGATTGTGAGTCTTGTTATTTGAATTTTTTTCTTCTTGCCTGCAATATTTTCTTCTTGACATGATAATTCTGGAAATTCACTACAATATTTCTTGGCATCTTTATTTTAGGAGATGATCCCTTTCACAGTCTTTTTAACTCTTTTTAATTCTGGGATTTCCTTGATGATTTCTTGGAAGATGTTGACCAGCCTCCTTTGTTTGATCATGGTTTTTAGAGTAGTCCAATAGGTCTTATATTATCTCCCCGGATCTATTTTCCAGGTCAGTTGTTTTTTTTTTCCAATAAGGTATTTTACATTTTCTTCTATTTTTCTTTATTTTAAATTAAATTCTGCTTCACTAATTCTTTCTGTCCTATAAAGTCATTGGTTTCTTTTTTTTGTAAAATTATAATTTTCAAATAATTATCCTCTTCAGTTGAACTTTGCATTTCTTTTTCCATTTGCCCAATTGTATTTCTGAAGAAGTTGCTTTCTTTTCCCATTTGACCAATTGTATGTCTAAAGGATTTGGGTTTTTTTATCCTTTTGCCCAATTTTCAAAGAAATTATTTTCTTTAGTCAATTTTTTGTGTTTTCTTTTCCAAGCTGTTGATTTTTTTCTTGTATACCTCTCATTTCTTTTTCAAATTGTTCAACTTGATTTTACAATCTTTTTTGACTTATTTCAAGAGATTTTTTGGGTTTGGGATCAATTCATATTCACCTCTAAAGCTTCATAAATACCCCCCCCCAATATTCTTTTCTGAGATGGCGTTTTCTGCTTCCTTATAGCCTTTGCAGTCTATGTTTAGGTTTTTCCTATATTTAGGGTTTTCCTCTGTTACTTACTCATGTTTTTCCTCTGTTCCTTACTCATGTTTAGCTTAGTTCATGGTTTTTAATGTTGAACTCTAGGCCACAGGAGGCACTCTCCCAAGCTTCCCTGGTCCTGGGGTAAAAGGCCTATACACCAACATTCTATGTGCAAGGGCTTCAGATGTTAGCAACTTCACCGCTGCACTATAGAGGCCAGACCTAGTCTTGACCACTGACTTAAAAAAAAATTCCTTAAGAATTAGAATTAGAGAAAGGTAACTCTATGTGACATCATGAAACAATAAACAATAAAACGAAACCAAAAATAGTTTAAGTGGTAGGAGCACATGTTTAGAGATAGGACACATATCCTGCAGAACTTCTAATTTATTATAATGTTTATATTAAAGTTTTCCTGATCTCAAGCTTAAATTGGTCACTTCAACATCTAGTTCCATTTTTTCCCCACTGGGGCAATGAGAATAAGTACATTTCTTCTATTTTTCTTCCTTTCACATACTTGAATAGGCTAATCATATCCCTCCTGAATATTCTCCAAGATAAATACCTCAACTTCTTGATTTAATAAAGAATAGAAAAATAAAAAGGGATTTTTAAGGGGGAAAATATATTTTGGAGTGAATCTATTGTTGATTTTGTGTGTATGAAAGAGAGAAGGATAGACAGAGAAATTTGCAAGCAAGCTAAGAGAGCAATAAAGAGACAGAGAGGGTTGGAGATGAGAGCACAGAAACAATTCAAATACTTAAGCTTATTTGTAATAATTCACATTGAAGTCATAACATTTTTCCTATTGATACATTGTGCAATTTTCTCTGAGACTGATATCCTTAAACAATTAGGCACATGAGTCCCAGAATAGTTTTGATCTATAGGCCCAATTTGTAATCTTTTATATAGGAAATTCTCTTTGTAAATTGTCAGTCATTAGAGGGATGTCAGAAACTTAAGGGTTGGAAGACAATAATTAATTTTATTCATGTATATTCAAATTATAATAGAAAACTACAGTAGGAAGAGGAAAGAGAGATGAATAAAAAGATTTTCTGTTACATAAAATATTTCCTTTCTAGGGCTCCTTAGGGAATTAACAAGTAGAAATTAATTCAGAATAGGAACACTTGTCTCATTTGTGTTTGTGTATGTAGGCTCTTCTGAATATAGAATTATCTTTTATATCTATAAAAGCTCACGTAGAAATAGAGAAATTAAAACCTATCAAAATTCCATTATCAGTCTTCTGGTTTCAATATGAATCTAGATCAGGACTGTCCAACCTTAGGTTATCTTCAGACTACATTGAAATAAAATAATTTTTCAAGGGCCACACCTGGATATAAAATGCAATCTACATTCAGCTGATGTTGTGCTATGAAAGGGCTCCAGGGGCCAAGGTACTTTGATATGAAAGATTGTCTTATAACTTCTTAGTAAGTGGGGGGAAACACATCATCAATATGACAGGCAAAAGTGTGAAGTGCAAAAGCAGACACAATACAACAAAGTGACAACACAACAGTATAAAAGTAGGTGCATACTGACTAGTCTGCATCGTATAGATGTAACACATACACAGATTAAATGAAAATTCATGAGATAGGTTCTCTCCATAATGCTGCTTAAAACCTCCAAAGAAAATTAACATCAATGAGATTATTTATTAGGGATAGAATTAAATAATTTTATACACACTCCATGCAAATTATTATTTAATTTTCTCACTTGTGAAAATTAAAACCCACTGGCAGGCTGCATAAAATTGCACTGCACTCATGCTGCTGTCTTATGGATAGTTCTGTTCTAGATCATCACCTCATTTTCCATTGCTATATCCTCCACTCCATTGTGGGAGGAGAAAAAAGATCTAATCACATGATAGCACATATTCCATATTTATATTACAAGTAGGTGATGATTTGGGGAGAGGAGGGGGTTGCTACCTCCTGTCCGAAGTCATATTTTATATTATACACTGTTGTTTTTTTTTATTTGCATGCAATTAATTGCTTCTCACAAAGTGTTTGTTGAATGAATAGAAAAATAAAGACAAAGATCAAAGACTATTACCTTTAATTTTAAAACATTGTCGTCTTATTATGTAATTTTTCTATCTCTTATACTTTATTTTCTTCCTTAAGGATACGATTTTTCTCTCATCACATTCAACTTAGATTAATGTATACCATGGAAACAATACAAAGACTAACAGACTGATTTGTGTGGGAGGTGAAGGGAGGGAAGCGGGCTTAGGGGAAAAATTGTAAAATTCAAAAATAAATAAATAAATTTAATTTGAACAATTAAAATAAAATAACCATAGACAACATAAAATACCTGCTAGTCTATCTGGTAAGACAAACCCAGGGAGTATGTGAACATCACTGAAAAGCATTTCTCATGCTAATAACTCAAAGCAATATGAGGAATATTAATTGCTTATGGGCAATCAAAATCAAAATGTTAAAACTGATAATATTATCTAAATTCAGTTACTACTCAATGCCATATTAATCAATTATTTTGCAGAACTAGTAAAACTAGTCACAAAATTCATCTGAAAGACAAAAGGCCAAGAAAATCAAGAGAATCAATTAAAAAACTGAAGGAATGTGGCCCAACAGTGCCACATTTTGTACTATATAACAGAATAGTATTCATGAAAACAATTTGCTAGAAATAGAGTCGTGAATCACTGAAATAGATGAGAGGCAAAATAGAAAGTAGTACATAACCATGATGATTCAATGATTGATAAAAATCTAAGATTCAAGTTTCAGGGACAATAGTTTGCTATTTGGCAAAAGATTACTGGCAAAAGTGGAAAGTAGTTTGACAGAAGTCGGACATAGACCAACATCTTACATGTTATACCAAAATGAATTCATAATTTAAACACAAAGCATGATTTCATGAATAAATATGCCTGTCAAATCTTTGATTAAGGGAAGAGTCTATCCGCAAACCAGAAATTGAGAAGATCATAGGAAATAAAATGGATAATTTTGATTATATTGAATTTTTTAAAAAAAATGTTTTTGCACCAAAAAAGACAAATAAAACAAAATTAAAAGGAAAATGAGACAGTGGGAGAAATTTTTACAACAAATTTCTGTTTAAGGTTTTATTTCTTATGTGTAGAAGTAGAGTTTAAATTTTAAAAAAAGCCATTCCCCAATTAATAAACAGTTTTCAGAAGAAATTAATGATATTAACATGAAAAAAGTGTTCTGAATCAATATTGATTAAAGAAATAGAAATTAAAACAATTCTGGCATACCATCACACATCAGATTAGTAAACTCCCCAGAAAAGGAAAATAAAAAATTCTGGAAGGAATATGGGAAAATAGGGACCCTAATGTCCTAAGGTACATTCCAGGAATTCTGGAGAATAATTTGTAATTATGCTCAAAGTTTATAAAACTCTGCAAACCATTTTACCTACTAATAACACTACATGTCTATTTTCTAAAAAATAAAATAAAAGGTCTTATTTTCCACACAAAATTATAACAGCTTTTTTTAATGGCAAGGAATTTGAAACTGAGGAATTACTCATCAATTGGAGATTAGCAGAACAAGATGTGGTGTGTGATTGTGATGGAATAATATTGGGCTGTAAGAAATGGTCACAATAATATTTGAAAAATCTGCAAAGTCTTATATGAACTGATGCAAAGTATTGAAAACAGAACCAGAAAAACATTGTTCATACTAACACCATTATTGTGACAATGATCATCTGTGAAATACTTAGCTACTCAATTAAAGGCAGTGATATAACTTCAATAGACCCATGATATGAGTAACATGGACTTATGCTATGCACGATTGTGCATATGTAGCTTATATAAGATTATTTTGTCATGGGAAGGGAGTCAGGAAGGGAGGGAGTTAAAAAAATGTGAAATTGAAAAGCTTACAAAAAGATAAATGTTGTGAACTATTAAATAAAATAACATTAAAAAATTCTTGATGAAAAATATGACTCATCTCCAGAGAAACCTGATGAACTTTAAATATATATTTTTATTTTCCATATATTTTATTTTTCTACGTATTTTTTTTCTTGGGTATAATTTCTGTCTTATTGCTTGCTTTCTCACACATTAGGGGAGGAAAAGGGAGATAGGAAAAGAAAATATTACTCAAATTTTTAAAAATAATCATTTTTTTAAAAAAGTATTTCAGAAACATTTATTAAACAAAATGTTAACATTAAAAAAAGTTCATATATAATTGGGAAACATGCTCTATCTTGTAAGCCCCTTGATCCATCATTTGTCCTTGCAGAAAAGAGCAAATCTGAGGCTTAACCATAGGTTTTCTGATTTCATATTAAATCCTTCTTTTCTGCCCTACTATTTTATATATGTATCAAATCTAACTTCTTTAGGTACTGGCATGACAGTCTTTTGATCATTGCCTCCTTACTTTATGTTATGATGCAATAATTACGAAAAAAGTCAATTAAAGATTCTACTAAAATTTCAGATATTGAAACAAAAATTAGAACAATATCATTGTGTCTATCTCTCCAAGAGTAAATGATCCCCAAAGAAAAAAAATATATGGTCCAATTCATTCATCACTATTATAATAAGATGACAGCTCCTGAGATTGGTCATAGAGAAATTCATATACTTTTCTAACAAAGGGATCATTATTGACTAATGATGTTTTCATTGCTTGCTTATCTCTTCATTCATGATGAATATATTTGATAATGTTGAAAGTAATCATTTTATTCTAAAACTTATTTTGTCTTTCAATACCAATGACATTCCATTTGTCAATGTATATTAATAGAGACATGAGATTTAGATGATGAAATGATGAAATGAAAGCATTAATTTTTATTATTTTCTAGTATTTTCCTTAAATTTAAGGATTTGATGGTACTCTGTTCACACTAACTTTTGCCTTTACACTGTCTGCATTGCTCTGATTCAGATGTGTTTCTTATATGCAGCATAGTGCAGGATTCTGGTTTTTTAGTCCATACTGTTTTATGGGAGAGATCATCCCATTCACATTCACAGTTATACTTGTTAACTCTTTATTGCCCTCCATGCTATCTTCCCTCCATTTGTATTTTGCCCCTTCTTTCAGTTTAATCCTCTTCCCCAGTGTTTACCTTCTGAATACTATCTCCCTCAATGCATTTCTCCCTTCTATCCACCCACCTCCCTTTTCTTCCCCTTTCCCTTTGTTCCTTCTTTCTTCCCTCCCTTATATCAATTCCTTCTTTTCTCCCCCTCCCAATTTCCCTCCTAATAAGTGAAAAGTAAGATCAATTTCTAAATTTCAGTGTTTGTGTGTGTTTATGTGTATTAATCCCTCTTTGAGCCAAATCTGATAAGAGTAAGATTCACACAGTTCTCCCTCCTCCCTTCTTTCTCTCTATTGCAGTAGGCTCTTTTCATTTCTTCATGTGATGTAAATGATCTCCATTCAATGATCCCTTTTCTCCCAGATCTTTACAGCACCCCCTTCTTTATTGAAAAAATAATTTTAAATCATTCCATCAAAGTCATGGATACACCATGAATGTCCAAATCTTTAGCCTTAATATTTCCTTCTAATAGTTTTACAATTCTAAAGACATGACAATCTACCTCCCATGTGTATATATAACCAGTTTAATCTTATTTTTTTTCTCTTTTCCCCCTGTTCACCTTTTCTTATATCTCTTGAGTCTCCTGTTTGAAGATCAAATTTTCTGTTTAGCTATAATCTTTTCATCAGGAAACTTTGAAAATCACTTGTTTCATTAAATCCATCTTTTCCCTTGAAAGAGAAGGTTCAGTTTTGTTAGATGGTGCATTCTTGGTTGCAATCTAAGCTCCCTTGCTCTCTGGAATATCATATTCCAGGTCATTCTATCTCTTAATGTTGATGCAGCCAGTCCCTGCTTTCCTTGGTATTTGAATTGCTTCTGTCTGTCCACTTGCAGGATTTTCTCCTTGATATGATAAATCTGGAGTTTGGCCACAATACTCCTTAGTGTTTTCATTTTGGAATCCCTTTCAAGAGGGGATGGATGAATCTTTCAATGATTTTTTGCCCTCTGATTTCAGAATATCAGGGCAGTTTTCTTTAATCAAATCCTGATGTATGAAATCCAGTCTTTTTTTAATCAAGATTTTCAAGTAGTCCTGTGATTTTTAAATTGACTTTCCTGGATTTATTTTCAGGTCAGTTCTTTTACCAGGGAGTTATGTTACAGATTCCAACTTAATTTTCTGAGAATTTTCTCCACTTAGCTTTTGCATCTCCTGTACTTTTGAGGGAAATTATTTCCTTTTTGCAGTTGTCCAATTATATTTTTAAAGGATTTGTTTCTTTTGTCATTTTTTGTAGTACAAGGTTAATTTTCTCTTGAATATTATTTATTTTTGCTTTCATTTCTTTTTCCAGTTTTTCCATTTTATTTTTAAACTCCTTTCTGATCTCTTATAAGAAGTCTTTCTAGACTGGAGACTAATTCATATTCTCCTCTGAAGTTTTACTTCTATGCTCCTTTTAAGAGCTAGTATCCTTATCTTCAAGGTAACATTCAATATATCCTTCTTTGCACCTGCCTTTTTTTTTTCATTCTTAGATTTTAGGTTTCCCTAGGATCTTGTATCAGGAGAGGATCTGGTTGATTGACTCTACTGGGTTTAGGAACTCCAGGGAGTTATTCAGTGGACTAGCCAGTAAGGAATGCCAGACGCTTTCTCTGGATTATCTGTTTTGGGTATAACAGTGACCCATTTCCTAGTCCTAGGACTAGATCTGGACTGTCCTCAAGCAACCCAGTCATTAGGTTAGGCTGTCAGGACTGGAAATGCCAGAGAGTCTCTCTGGATAATCAGTACTAGGGAAGTCATGCTTCCCACTCCTGGCCTTGGGGAAAGGTGAGAATACCTGGGACTGATTCTGTGGTTGTTTTGTGTGCAGGGAGCTTCACTGTGAACTCTGGGGTCTGATGGTTCAGGCAGTCCAGACCAGGTGTACTGACTGAATGGATGATCTGAGCAGCCATGCGGAAGCTCTCCCAGTTCACCCACCTTGTACACCACAAAGTCTTTCACTTCCATGGTAAAAGCATTAGTCCCCCATTTCACCCTGTTGCCCATGCAATGGGTCTCTGCTTTCTGCCCTGGGCATACCCACGCCCCCTTGCCCATGACAGACCTTCCTGGAAGATGTTCCCCTATGTTCTTTTCTGGGTTGTGTTGATCCAAAATCTGTTAAGAGACTTGATTCATGTCAATTCTGAGGGAAAGCCAGGAGAACTTAAAACAGTTTCTTGCTTCTCTCCACCATCTTGGTTAGAAGCTAAAAGATTCTCCTCTAATTAAATGACAGTTGATAGTAGATAGGAAAGCAAGATGGCTTAGTGGATAGAGTTCTGGATATGGAGTCAGAAAAATCTAAGTTCAGTCTTTGCTATTTACTAGCCATGTGAACCTTTCAAGTCACTTAATCTCTGGGTGCCTTATTTCACTTACTACATCCAGGTTCATACTCTAATCCTCCAGTCTTGCATCCAGATGGCTTTGGAGAAGAAAGTAGAGAATGTGACTTTGCACAACATCTCTTCATTTAAATCCCACTCACTTGCATACCATGGCATCATTTCTCTGATGCCATGGTCTTCTTGGAGAACAAAGGACAGACTTCAATTATTAGCCCAAATCCACTGGAGAAGAAAGTGACAAACCACTCCAGTATCTTTTCCAAGAAAACTCTATGTACTCTATTGTCCTTGGGGGTCATAGAGAGTTATCATGAATGAATAACTCAATACCAAGTTAGTAGGTGAGGTGAGACCAGCATTTATTTGTTTAGAACTTAAAGAGACAGGGAACAATCCATTAACAATCCATTCTTTCTCCTTTTGAGAAAAACTGCAACAAAACAATTAAACAAACAAAAGAAAATAAACCAGTAAAAAATAATTAAGTAATAATAACAGTGTGTTAGAAACTGAATCTAAAATCTAAACTCTGCTCCCTGCCAGCTTTTTGACCTTGAGCCAGTTCTTTTTAGGTCTCTTACCTGTCTCCACATGTAAAATGGAAGAAGCTTTGTTGAACTAGATTATTCTTATCAGACGATTTCTAAGGTCCTTTGAATGATTAGACCTTCATTTTACTTCCTATATGGAACTCCTTGTGAAAGAAATTCCCTCTGCAAATGCAGGTTAGCAGCTTCTCTACCATTCACTTAAGACTCTACCATGTGAAACCTTAGGAGAATCTTCTAGCATAAGGAGTAGTTAAGTGACATTTCCAGGATCAAAGAACCAGTATATATTAAAACTAGGACTTAAACACAGGTTTTTGTTGCTTCAAGAACAGCTAATAAAAATCTACCTCTTGATCCTAATTCTATGGTCCAGTAATATCTGATAAATATCCATAAGATATATAAAGTTTTGTGTGTATATATGTATATAATATCACAGTTGACTTAAAATGTATGTGCTATAAATATTAAATCCATCTAATAGATATGGAGATTGAATCTCAGAAAGACTGTGACTTGCTTAAGCTTAATAAGTATATTCCAAATTTCTGAGACAGGATTTGAATTCAAGTTTCACTTGACATCAGACATAGTTATCTTTTCACTGTATCATGCTAATTCTGGTTAACAAAAAAAAAGAAATTTTTTAAACGTCATCATTAATATTTATTTACTCATTGTGTATGTAACTTGGCACAGACAATTAAACATCCAAATCCTGTAAATGGTTAACATCTCTACCCCCCAAAAAAAATTCTAAATAGAAGTTTTTTTTCTGATAAACTTGGTCCAGTTTTCAGAGACAAATAAATGCAAAATTTGTTATAGTATCTCCATTAAGCATTGTTTTATTTGAATATTTTTCACTCTATTTTGTGGATTCCTGTGTTCTATTGGGCATCAACAGTCCCAACAGTCTTTCAGAAACCTGGATAATTTCAAGAAATCATAAAAAAGGCTTCAGAGGGGGTCAGAACATAGAATAAATTTCTGATTAAATCCACAGATAGAGTTCCCTCCTAATGAAAACAAAACATGATTTAAAGCATGATTTATTATACCTTTAAAAAAAGGAAGTCCTTATTGCTTTCAAATTATAGAATGATCATTTCATTTCTAATAATTATTACATTTTTTCCATTTCACTGATAAAACATTTTAAGGAAAGTTAAGGTTATTTGCAAGATCCATTAATTCACCATCAGCCTTTTGTTCCAGAGACAGGAGTCACATATAGGTCAAATTAGACAATCTTGATATAGTTCCTTGGCTATCTAATTCTCTGAACACTCTCAAAATACTATTATTAAAAGAAAGGTACATTGTGTCCTAGAATTTTACTTAGGTCTACTCAACCCTAAAAGAGGTGGCCCCTAAGCCTTCAAACCATTAGCTATAATCACTTGCTAAACACTATACTATTGTGTTCAATTGGTCAATATAATGTTTCTAAATTTATACTTGCCATTGTTGTCCCTATAGAAAGCATTTTTCTTTTTTTATTTCAATTCGAATAAATTTAATCAGTACTTAAAATTCTTACTTTCTACAAGATACTGTTAAAGGTTGGAGATACAAGAGTACAACTAGTCTCTGTTGACAAAGAACTTATTTTCTACTAATAGAAATATAAAAATGTAAATTAGTATAATGCAAAATGGATTGGGAGAAAGAAAGGAATTAGATGAAGATGATGAGGTTGGAGCAGATCTATGTCCAAATCATAAAAGAACATTTGAGCTATAAAGGAGTGTTAGGTCATTTCCTTCATACCTGTAGTTGATGGATAAACTGTTCCTTGGAAATTAATCCTTGGGAGTTTATGATTAAGGATGGAGCAGTTTTGAGTACATCTGGAGAACTGGAATAGAATAAATGTATGCAGAAGAGGAAGAGGGAAAGAGATTTTCTTCTGCACATTATAGTACTTTGTAAACCCTAAAGATACCTTGAATTTTTCCTCTTCTAAAACTTTTCTCTTGCTATTTATTTGCTTTGAATATAATTCTTTTTTATCTTTTTTTGTCAAATTTCTATCCATCTTTTCTAAAATAAATCAAATATAATATACTATAAGAATTTTTCTGATTCCTGATAATTGGATATTTTCTCTACTTACATGAAACCCCATAATACTTCTTTTTTTCTCCTGTGGGACTAATAATCAACTATATATTATAGTGATTTCTGTATTTTTTCTTATCCTTCCTAGATTACAAGTCCACCGAAGGTAAAGGTAATTTTTTTTCCTTTGGTATATTCTCCATAGTACTTAGAGCAGCACCTTAAAATATGAAATGTTCAAAAAGATTTGTTAAATGAATACTCAAGGATTTATGCAAGAACAAAAATGTTTCTGCAGATAAAATATTTTTGTTAAAAAATTAAAACTATACAATATAATATGATTCTTGTTTGGCCTTCATTGATAGGAAATAACAACTTCAAGGTACAGTTTCACTTCTGTTTTTGCCAAATAATAGCCATTCATTCTATTTTCAGTGTCTTTTTTCCTAACTTTTTAAATTTTTGTCAAGAAAATGGAGGTTTAGGGACTTGCCCAAGATCACCTAATAAGGTAATTATTAAATGTCTGAGTTTAGATTTGAACTCAGGTCCTCCTGACTCCAAGGTTGGTACTCTACCCACAGCATCACCAAGCTACCCCTTTCTATCTTTATACTAATATTATATTGCATTAAGTTTAATTTGCAGGTTTCCCATAAACAATTTTGGAACAAGATGGACTAAAATGTGCATCAAGTTCCTAAAGATAGGAGGTTAATGATTTCTTCCACAGTCTTGTTTCAAAGACTTAATTTGCTAAAGTCTCTTTTCTTAATAGATTGAAAGGAGGCAAGGTCATTTACAAGCAGCAAAACTTAAAGTCTGGGTAATGGGCATTTTCTATAAATATGATATTTAATTAGATTGATTAGCTGTTAAGTTACTCTATCAATCAATATTTATTGAATAAGTACTGCAGATGAACCTGAACTTGTGTCTTGAATTGATGAAGAGGAACAGAGCAAGACAGTATAATGGAAAACTGTATAATGTTTTCAAAACTCAGCTGCTCCCTGACACAAAAGCCCTTTTTTTCAACAACAGAATTTTTCAAGTGTTTATAAGTTATATGTCCACAAATCATTTATTGGTACAACCTACAAAAAATTCAAATGGCACATAACATGAAAGCTAATGGAAAATTTCAAAGGGGATCAAAATAGACTTTAGTATCAACAATCATCTGTCTGAGAAATGGTATAAGAAAAGAAAATGTACTTTAGGGAAAGATGGTGGACCAGTCCTGTTTTGAAAGCAAGGGATGAAGATTGGACAGCTTCTGTTCTATATTGATAACCATAAAATGGCAAAACACTTTAGGAAAGAACATCAATGTTATCGGATGACCATTATGGAAGTTTTACAGGAAGAAATGGAGATGAAATGTATCTGTTGAATTTTAAGCTTAAAAAGCTTAAATTAAAAAGTGTGACATATTTGTTCTTCTCTTGTTTTATCCCTTTTAAATTATTCTCTTTATTACCTGTCCTCTTTCATGTTCAACTCACTTCATTGGCATAATTCTTTTCCCCTTTATTTTCATTTCATTTTGTTCTTTTGTTTTATTCTCCAAAAACTTATAGAACCTCTTACAAACAGATTTAGCACCTTATCTCTCTGCAGATTGAATAGAAGAACATGCAATTGCCAGTAATAAATTGCCACTGGCTAATGTTAAGTCTGCTTTACATTTGCACCAACATTGAATACCTGCTGAGAGGTGCCAGTATAAACGTGCTGAAATAACAGCTCTGTTCATAGTCCTTTCACATAAATACTAATTTGGCATTGTACTATTTGAAAAGAAAAGGCAGATTCATGACACAGAATTTAGGGAGGGATTACTTTAAAAACAAGGAACAAAGACTATAAGAGTATCTGAGAAACTGTCAAACATTTAAAATTTTTGAATATATATATGTATATGTGTATATTTAAAACACGTGTATATAAGATATTATAGAAATATGTATGAGTATATATCTCTACAACTAGGAGGGAGACCTATTTCTGATGTTGTGTAGCCCATCTAAATCCTTTGTGCAACTACAATTATTCACAGGGATATATACATGAAAAATAATATAAGTGGATTTGGTTGGTGAGCAAAATAGTCCAGAAAGATAACTGTACTAAATGAATAGGACTGACTGAGAAGTTCATTCAAGAATTAATAAAAAAAAAATAGGGTTTGGAGTGATGTCAGTGAACACCAACTCAGAGAAGAGAATCAAAAAGTTTCATGTAGAGGAGGGATATATGAGCAATGACTGTTTAAATATTTATGCCCAAACTCTGATATTTTAAAAGGGAGAAAGACTTCCTCACTATTTACTTTTGAAACTAGTGCAGGATCACCAGAAATAATCTATTCCTAGCATTCTCTAGGACTGATAGAGAATTTTTTGATCACTTAATTTTTGAGGTTATTTGGCTATTATCGCCTCTCTATGACAAAATGTGGCAGGGAAAAATAATGAGACAGATAGGGAAATTTTAGGACAGTAACTTCCCCTATAGCCGTACTATGTTACATATAGAAGATACTTTGCCTACCTCTTTTTTAAAAGGATAGCTGCTCTAAAAAATGAACTAATGGCTATATAAAAGTGTGCCAAGAAGAACAACCTTTGCTTTTCAGCATATTTTGTATTCATGAGAGCGGCTATAGCATTCAAAAACATTTTCAAAATGTGAAGCATAAGCATTCTTTATTCATTCATTTCAATAAGGAGGAGGGCAGTAACTTTCATGAACAAGAAACTGAAATTTATTATAGTATAGATGACTCAGTGGTTAAAGCACTGGGCCTTTAGACAAGAAGACTCATCTTCCTGAATTCAAATCTGCCTTCAGACACTAGCTAAGTGAAACTTGACAAATCACTTAACACTCTTTGCCTCAGTTTTTTTTTGTTGCTGTTGTTGTTTCGAAAATTAGCTGAAGAAAGAAATTACAAGACCCTTCTTTCCCCCCCAAAAAACCTCCAAATGGGGTCACAAAGAGTCACACACAACTGAAATGACTGAAAAACAATAAAAATTTGTGGAAGAATAAAAGATATTTGGGAGTTCACTTCAAACCTTTTGAGACTAACATTATAGAAAATAGCACTGTCATGCCTTTGGACATGCTTTTAGAGATACACAGTAACTAGTTTAAAAGAGGGTGAATTTTTTTTATAATACTGCAGTAAGAACACATAAAAAGCATGAGACAGGTGACTGGATGCATCCATAACCTTTCTAGTGGAGTTGAAATGGCAGGGGAAACAATGTGTACTCCATGCTATAAACACCCAACTTTTTTCTTTAGTAAACCACCTTTGAGTGGAGAATGAAGCTAGGAAGAGGAGGGAAAAGGATTCTGTCGATCAATTCTGTGAGATTTATGCCCTCAAAGATCCATACACCCTCTTTCTCTACCTGATGTTAATTGACTGAATTTGCCATGTCGATCTTATTTTATTTACTTTAAGTTATACTGTTTCACAAGGAAAATAGGCACATATTTGTGCAGGGGTTATACCTAAAAATATTTAACAATTCTGTTTGTTATTTCACAGTGTACTTTGAGTGTCTTGTGAATCATGCATCAGAGTTTGAAAAACTTGAGTTTAAATACAGATAGTGATACTGTGACTTCTGTCTCTAATGTAATGGGAAGCCTTGGAAGCTTGTTAAAACTATAGAAAGAAGATGGAACACAGGAAGACTGTGTAGGAAAGTTGAACATAGATTGTAGAGGACCTTGAATTCAAATTCAGGTGCATGCCTGAGTACATAATAGTATGGTATTGATGGTTTTTGAGTAATGGACAAAGATGATCAGAATAGTTCATGAAGAATATTGGATTGTTAAGGTGCAAGTATGAAAGATGGGTTAGAGGGAAAAGATAAAATAGAATATTCACTTAAGAGTCCAGACCAAACTATTGGGCAAAATGGAAAACATTTCCATCTAATTATAATTTCCATTGGAATTAAGGTAACTCAAAGTTTTTGTAAAGTTCAATCCAAAATTGGAACCAACCATTGATCTATCATCGCAAGAAAAAAAGAAAGCAATACAATAATGGATAAAAAAGGCACTTAAATCTTTCTAACAACTCTGTTTGCATACAACTTGAAAAGATTTGAGAGGCATTTATTGGAAAGAAAAATTTTGGTAATAAGGAAGGAGATTTACAAATACAGATTGAAGCCAAAGATAGGGTGATGAAAATTTTAAAGACATTATGAAAAGAACCAGTTGATAGGGAAAGGCTGAAAATTAGAGAAGTGAGATGTTAAAAATGAAATCTGCTGGAGATAGAGGGAAGGGATGGGAAGGTCATATTTAGAAAACCTGAGCTTATCAAGGAGAAGGATAACTTCTTTGTCAGACAGAGAAGGACAGGAGAAAAGAATGGAAGAATTTCAAGGTTTTGAATGAAGAGAAGACACAGAAGAGAGAGCTTATTGAATAATCACATCTTTTTAAAGGAAAGTTAGAAATAAGTCCTCAGTTGAAAGAGATGAGGAACAGGTAATGTGGGAAACTAAAAGAGAATGTTAAAATAACTTCTGTGAGGAGTAGTATATGGAGTAATTTAGGGAGGAATAAAAAAATCTTCCTTGATTCAGAGAAAGTCCAACTGATTTTAGAAAATATAAATTTGTAATATATCTAGTAAAGTTGCAATATTCTTCCAGTTATGTTCAGAGGCTCCAGAATAAGAGTGAAGATAGTGATGGCAGAAATTATATGTCAAGAGAAGAGCATGATATGATAAGGAGGCAAGGCAATTCTTATCTCATTGCTATGTTCTGGAATTCTTCATTCAGCTGGATGGGTCTCTTACTTTTTTCTTTGCATTTACCTTTACATATTTCCTCTGTTATTTATAAAATCTCACCAGACAGATATCTTGTTATTTGTTCTTTATCTTTGTAAATATTTTGTTTCCTTCTGTAGACTATTGTAAACTTTTATATGCAAATCTTTGTACATTGTTCTTCAGACACTCTGTCTTAAAATAGCAGTCTTATTTTGAGTGCTATTATTATATTCATTCATGAGAAATGATCTCATTTTTCAAAACTAATACCAGACTGATATAAAAAATGACACCAGACAATGAAACATTAATATATTTTCAATGATTAAAGGATTATGCATCTTTGATTAAATTCAATCCACAAAGTTTGTGGTTTAGTTTATTTTACAAAGTCTCAGGATGATTCTGCTTAGAAATCTACCAATAAAATCAAGGTAAATTGAGAAAATACAACAATTTCTAATTGAGCAGTTCCCCACCTCTTGACTCACCTTAGAAGATCATTATTTCAGGATTAATTCTGTTCTCAGCTGATTAACAGCTAAGATTCATGATCATGAATTTCTTTATCATGATATGAGAATGGCAATAGTAGTCTTCTAATACTCATGAAGAATCTTTTTTTAAACATGAATATGCAAGAAATAATGTCTACTTCTAACATACTTAAATGTTTCATATTTGGATATTATGTATGAAGTATTATTATAATATAGTAACAAATCAATTCATTTACCTATTAATTAGAAATCTGTCAAAAATGAAACTGGAGTGTAATAATTCAATTCATTTGACTGAATTGTTCCTTGTTTTGAGTCTGAATAGACAAAAATCATGAAGTACCTCCTTAGATACACTACCATTAAAATGGGAGGCAGTATGGTGCAGTGGAAAGATCATTGGTCATAATAATAAAGATCCTTGTTTCACATCCTATCACAAGAAAGCTTTCTCTGGACCCTGAATTTCCCCTTCTGAAAAATAGGGAAATAGATGATCTTTAAAGTCTCTTCCTATGCATCTTTCCTCACATGTGTACTAGAAATTACAGTCAATTGGAAATTGACTTTGCATACGCTTCCATTTACATGATATCAGTGTGTTTACCTGGAGTAGAAATAGTAAACCTCAAGCAACATGGCAGAAAAAAAAATTATTGCTATCAACAAAGAGAAAAAAAAGCCACTTAATTCAAATGCTAATATTACTTGATTGCCACAATCAGATTACCAAGCGTCAATTTACCTCATTTTTGTCTTCTAATATTCCACTCATCTTTTCCTCAAGAGTATATTGGAGTTAGTTTCGATAACTTGCAAGACTAATTGTTAAATTTTCAGTGGGGATTATACCTTGGGAAATCAGTAAATGCTACAAATAGGTCTTGATTTATTGTTTTGCTGACTAATGAAGAAAATACTAATCATGCAGACTAAACCTAAAAGTGTCACATTCATACTTCCCCTCCCAGAAAACCAGATTTAAACATTTATTAATCAGCATACTTGTGCCTGCTAATCATCCCAGCTCACAAATACAGTATGGTGGAAAGTTAAAGAGAAAACAAATAGTTGCAGCAAATAAGGAAAATTTGGCTCCTTTAAAAATGGACAATATAGTCCCTCATAGTGAGAAAGCATAAATTTCTTAGCAATAGTGGCTATATGGAAGGTTAGCTTATATGGAAAGTTAATTCTAAAAGACAGGAACTAGTCAGTTAAAGGTAACTTTAAAATGTACTGAAATACTGTTATTGCCTATCACTGATGTTTTAAAATGGTCTTCTGAAATACAATGTATACCATATCAACTTTGGCACATTCACTAATATACTATATTTCATTTTCCCTAATCATAATAATCTCTGCTGTTGAGTTCTCTGGAGCTATTGAGACCAAATGAGACCAAATCTAAAACTAATGAGACCAAAATGATAGGTTAATCATTATACACAATATAATTAATCATATTATTCTCCAATCACAAACTGAACTATGTTCTTGTGATTCACAAATTCAGAGAAAGGAAGGATATTATGAATGGATCATTACAAATGCAATATTATTTCTGGAAAAAAATCCAAAGAAGTGATTTAAAAATGGGTTAGTGGCAGTATCCCTTTCTCCATATTTCTAACATCTATCTATTCTATATCTATATCTAACTGTACCCTAGTGTGTCTAATAATATTTAGCAGCTTATGCTCTACATCAAGTGACCTGTCCTATTTCCTCTTAAAGGACAGAACTGGGACAAATTGGTGAAAATTATATGAAACTGTAGTTTAATTAGTGTTGAGGTATACCTTTCTATCACTTAAATGTAAATAAAATAAAATGGGTTACTTCAGGAGGTAGTGTATCAAGCACAAGTTGTTATAGATGCTTTTTGCATTTTTCATCGGTTAAAGACTATATATCTAAGAGTTATTTTATAAGTCTGTGTATAGGGATTAATTCTTCATTCTTTCCTTACAGGTTATGATCTCAAGTATCCTCAACATACCTGGTTGCACCAATTAGAGGATTTGCAGCCCTGGGAAAGTAGAAACCTTTCAGAACATGAATTTCCTCATATTTAAAATGAAAGAATTGGGCTTAATAGTCCTTTCCAATTCTACCAGTATTCACTTCTGTGATCTTTGTTCTATACCACTGTATAGCCTCTAATTTTTCACGTGACTTCTAAAAAGTGACACCCAGAATGGAATCAAAACAAATGAGTGTGTTCTGATTCAAGATAATTTTTTAGTGCAACTGCACATATTTTTCTCCTAGTCATGCAGGCCAGTTATCATGACTAGAGGTCTAGTTCTCATCTAGAAAGGAAATTTATCATTCTTGAATTTAAGGTCTTGTATAGTATTTGTGATTGAGACCAAACCAAAAGACAGAGAATATGTTTCTACATCCATGTAGGCAGTTTGGAATCAGCATCCAGTGGTCCAATACAGATAAAGGACATAAATAGAGGTCTGGTCATGGTTTAAATCTAATATCAGCATACAGAGATTTCCTCTTGACAGAAAGGTACAATCAGAAGTCCAAAATTTCAAAACTTTTATAAAAACAAAATCCAAAAGATGTAAATCTGTAAATCTGCAAAATATATATATGCTTGTGTTTATATTTTCTGTTTAAAATCTTATCTAAGGCTTGTTGAAATTTTATATATTATTTCCTTAAATTAGTATTTAGTTATAAAGAAACCCATATTTGTCTATAAAGAAAAAAAAACATACTTCTATTATCAGCACCCATGCGAATTCCTTGCTAGTGATTTTGTTGTTCTTATTTAAGAACAAACTTATCTCAGATATTTGAAGAGTGGAACAGGGCTAAAAATTTGGAAAACAGGCAAATTTTATTATACTTGCCTAAGCAGTTTGAGAAAATAGAGAGTGCTTATTGTTACCCTCTTCTCTTTTTTACCTTTCACAACTCCATTATCTCATTCTTTATTTCATTCTTGGGTACAGGTGGCCCTGCTTGTTGAGGTCAACCCATCTATGTGTATCCTTTTCCTATATCTAAATTTCAGTCTCTTGGTTTACTGGATTCTTCCTTGCTGTATATAAACATACTAAAAATCTGATAGGCCCTTCTAGAATTTAACCTATCATATTATATATCACCTTCTTTCTAAGTCAATTTACTAGAAAAAGTTGTCTACATTTATTGATTCCATTTCCATTCTATGCACTCATTTTTTATCCCTTTATAATCTGGCTTCCAAAGTCAGTTAAGACTGCTCTCTCTAAAGCTAACAATTATCTAATTGACAAATTTGATGGACTTTTGTTCTAATCCTAAGCCTCCTTGATCTCTCTGTAATATTGTTTTTTCTTCTCTTAAGTTTCTTTTTTTTTTTGTTTTGCTTAAATTTATGGAATGAAACAAGCATTTCTCTTCCATAGTACAATAAAAAGGTAACTTTTTTATGTAATCATGAAATTACAGATCTACTACAACCAATTTGTTATTCCTTTCAAATACACAACAAATTTCTCATGTAAACTTCTTTATCCCTATATTTTTCTTTCCTATTTCCTCCAGCCTGGAGGTGGCTGTGTGTCTTTGTTTGTTTGTGTGTGTGTGTATGTGTGTGTGTGTGTGTATAAAATTATTCTATATATACTTCTTTTTCTGAATCCTTGTTTCTTCTGTTGACTATCATTCATAACTGTCATTAAACATTTAATAAGTCCCTACTATTCATTAGGCACTGTACTAAGTATTTGGAAATACCAAGAAGTACAAAACATCTCTAATCTCAAAGACTGATAGTCTAATGGAGGAGACAACATACAAAAAACTATGTACAGCAAACTGTAGGCAGGATAAATTAGAAATAATTGACAGAAGAAAAAACTAAAAGCCTTTATTTAGAAGTTGGAATTTTAGTTGTTTCTTGAAACAAGGGAAGTCAAGGGGCAGAGATTAGGAAGGAGAACATTCCAGACCTGTAGTATAGTCAACAAAAAAAATATGCATGGATTATAGACACTGAAAATTCATGGAGTTGGGAGAAGGAAGCAGCAAGAAAGCCTGGATTTCAGAATATGTGAGGGTTAATAAAGTATAAAAATAGCCAGAAAGTTAGAAAGTAATCCAAATATGTACCTCCATTGCTTTATTGTGGGGTTTTTTCCTACTCTTTTTGCTCTTTTGGTGAATTTATAACTTTGATGAGTTCATCTCTGTATTAGTGGCTCCAAAATATACATATCTAGTCCAAGTCTCTCACCTGTTTTCATCCTTCATCACTCAATACACATTTCAAACTGAATATTCTTTAGGCATCTCATACATATGACAGAACTTCTTGATCTCTAAATTTCCCCATTTTTTTCCAGAATACTATTTACTTGCAACCTTGATGTAACACTTGACTTATTATTCTTATCCTAAATATGTAATCATTTCCCATATATTAGTATTTCTATCTCTAAAATATTTATTATAAATGTCCTTTTCTCTCTACTCATTTATCCATCACTATAGTTCAGGTCATCATTATCTCTTGTTTGAATTTTTGCAATAACCTTTTAATTGCTCTCCCTGCCGAAAGTGTCTTCTCCTTTTCATTTCATATTCCACACAGATGCAAAAGAGATTTTCCTAAAGTGTTGGTCTTAAGCACGTCACTCCCCTGTTTAGGTAACTCCAGTGACTCCTGTTTACCCCAAGGATTTAATATGTATTCCTCTCTTTGGCTTTTAAATTCTTTCTCAATTAGATCTCAATGTACCTTTTATACTTTATTACTTATCATTTCTTTCATTTATACTTTATCCAACTAAGTTATTTTTTAAAACAAATGTTCCTCATGCACAACACTTTCTCCCATCTCTGTACCTATGTAATGACTGTTCCATACTACTGGAATACACTTCTTCCTCATCTTTATCTCTTAGAAATGTTATAATCCTTTATCACCAGCTATATAAGGACTATCTAGATAAAGGCTTTCTCTTCCTCTTAAAAATTTCACTCATTTATTTTGCATATAGCTATAGATATACATGCTTGCTTCCCTGACTACATTACGATCTTTTAGAGAACAAGAGCTTTTCATTTTTTGTCTTTGCCTTAGGCAACTCAAAAGTTGCTTTCTCAAAGATTGTTGACTTATTGAACTGTGAATACAAACAAGTGAGAATAATCTTTTATAATAACTGGTACTTATATAGCACTTTACTCAGAGCAGTTTTTGTTCAGTCATGTTAGTCCTATTTGACTCTTCATGACCCTATTTGGAATTTCTTGGTAAAGATATTGAAGTGGTTTGCTATTTCCTTCTTTAACTCATTTTACTGGTTAGAAAAGTGAGACAGAGTTACGACTTGCCCAGGTCACATAGCCAGTGTCTGAGGCTAGATATGAATTTAGGAAGAGATTACTGCATTTCCCAGTGCATAAGGTACAACGTAATTTTGGGATCTGAAATTTGAAAACAAATGTATTATATAAAGTTACTGAACTCATTTTATTCATCATAAAATTCATACAACTCCTCATCACTGACAAAACTCCCATCCATTAGCTTGTCCTCATGTATGTTTGATGACAAATCATTGTCTTAGGAGAGGCTCTAATGCTTTCCTGCCTGTGCTCTGGTCTGTGGTTGACCACAAGCACGTTGCATGGGTGTATGCTTAGTACATTCTCCTTCTTTAACTTGAAGCACCAGTTGTGTCTTCCTTTGAAATCAGTAACTTCTTTTTTCATCAGCAATTCTTCTCACCTCCTGCTGAAACATTTTTGTGGACACAGGAATTTCAATGGCCCTTTGCTTTTCAGTCCATCTCTTCAATTCCCTCTGTAATTTAGGCCATTTGATTGACCTGCCTCTCATGGCCATCTTCTGCCATGGCATTTTCAGGAGGGTTTCTTCTTCCTGTAGCCAGTTTTGGACTGTTTTCTCATTTGAAGGAGGACCAGCCTGATGTTCAACAGAACAATTTCCATTCATTTTTGCAAACTGGATTACTTTGAACTTGAATACAGCACTATATGAAACTCTTTTTTTGGAGCGATTTCTGGGCAGAATGTGGTAAAACATGGCCTAATATACTGGTAACAAATGTGAAACAATGATTTCAAAGAAATTGGGGAAAAGTTTGTATCCTATACATGGGGAACTATGGTGGTTTTTCTGACTCCAGGGCTAAAACTCTATCCACCATAACACTTAATTGGCCAGTCAAATCACTTCACTTTTGTTATATGATTTAATCTTCACAACACTATGAGATAATACTATTTTTATCCTTACTTAACAGATCGAGAAATTGATACTAAGAGGGATTAAATGACTTACCCAGCATCATCTAACTAATAAGTATTTGAGGCAGGATTGGAAGTTACTTCTTGATACCAAGCCCAGCAATCTCTCCACTGCTTTTCCTGGCTGCTTGTTGTTTGAATTAAGTCTTATTCAACCTAGATATTCAACAAAAGCTGTTTTTTAAACATACATTGAAAATAATGTATTTTTATAGTTTTGTATTTATCATAGAAATTCTGTGACTGTAAAGTCATGAGAAAAGTTAAGAATTTCAGAAATATGTGAAATCAGTCAGGTTGTACCTAATCAGACAACAAGGAAATTGATTATCAGTTCTCATTATCATGTCACAAAAGAGATCAACATGATTGTAGTTTTTACAGTCAGACATTTATAGTGACATTTGGCTAATATTTTGAATTCCATGATAAATTATTTTTATAATTTAAAATACCTCATTGTGAAATTTCTGATTATGGTAATGGAAATTTGAGTGCTGACCTGGAGAAGGATAAAATTATCTTTGAAATATATTTGGATTGAAGGCTAGCAAAGTGGTATAGTGTATAGAACACCCCTAGAGTCAGGGAGAAATTAGTTCAAATCTGACCTTATATGCACATAGAAGTGATGTGACCTTGGGTAAGTCACTTAACCCCAATTTCCTCCAAATATGTGTGTATGTATATAAATGCACACCCACACATATGTTCATGTTCTGAGAAAATGTGTCTCTCAGCTTTATAAAATCTGGGCATGTGAGTGTTAGAGGAGGAATGCTTAGTTTGTTAACAGATTTAATTGTTTTAATGATAACTTAGGGAAGAAACTTCTTTGATCAATGCTGATTAGCAAAAATTCAACAATATATGGTCTTAGAAAATTGTTTGAGGAAACTGAAGGTTTGTGACTTTATCAGAGTCAGGTAACTCATATGTGCCAGAGGTAGTATTTGAATCCAGGTTATCTTGACAATTATGTCATAATTCTTCTCTTATTATATATATAATATAGATAGATAGATAGATAATAATAATTTTATTAGAGATTGAAAACCATTCTGAAACATATAGAACACTTCAGAAATTCCAAGGACGCTTTATTGTGAATTCTCAATAGTAGACTATTAAAATGGCCATTCCCTAGGTACTGAGATAAGGCAACACAGATCTTAGAGAAAGATCAATCAAGAAATTAAAAGGACCCTTGATTTTGTTGGTGAGGTTAATTCCACTATTAACGTAGATCATAGCTGCTACCACACTTCAGTAAGTAATCTTTTTTAAAAAAAAGTCTAATTATCATCAACACTTCTCTATGGATAGAAGAACAGAAAGGGGATTGGATTTGAAAGCTTTATCTCCATTAGGCATAGCTTGCTGTTGTTTTGGTATATTTTCAATTTAACATGTTAGTTTTATTTGTAATTATTGAGATATTTTAAATGTCTTCCTTTTTAAAGTATCATTATCTCCATAACCCTTAATACTCAGTTCCCAAAAATAAAACATCTGCTGTTAATATATAAATTTAATCATTAAAAAAAATCTGCATGTTATGTCTGAAAATATGGGTCATTTTGATCATCTGATCCATTATTTCTTTTCTTTTTTAAAATAATTTATTATTAACTAATTAATTAACTAATTTAACTATTAATTAATTTATTTCCATTCACACATTCATATTTCCAAATTAGAAAATTTCCCCCACCCTTCCTTCCTACTCACCTACCCTCAGCAGGGAATAGTCAGGTTAGCGTTTTACAAACCTATTTCTTTTTAGGATTTTTTTTTTTGACAAGGCAATGGAGTTAAGTGGCTTGCCCAAGGCCAGACAGGTAGGTAATTATTAAATGTCTGAGGCAGGATTTGAAGCTCAGGTACTCCTGATTCCAGGGCTGGTACTCTATCCACTGCTCCACCTAGCCACCCCTACTAACCTATTTTTTGATAGCTATGTTTACAAATTAGCAATTTTCAGCATGAGGAATTAGGATTAAGGGAAAGAGATATATAAGAGATAATTTTTATAAAATGTTCATCAGATTAAGAAGGGTTTTTGTTTTTCTGTGTGTTTTGTTTTATTTTTCTTACTCTGGATGGGGATTATATATTCTATAGCCAGTCAATTACAGTTGTCCTAGCCCTCTGGACTGCTGAGAAGAGCTGCTTCCATCAAGGCTGTTTATCTCATAATATTGTTATTGATGTGTACATTGTTCTCTTGGTTCTACTCTCTTTGCTTAGCATCAGATTCCCTAAATTGTTCTATGCTTCTCTAGAATCCGATTATTTGTTGTTCTTTATATAACAATAGTATTCCATAGTATTCATGTGGCTGTTTAGTCATTCCCCAATTGATGGGCAATCCCTCAATTTTCAATTCTTTGACTCTACAAAAAGAACTGCTATGAATATTTTGGGATATGTAGGACTTATACCATTTTTTTATAGTTTCTTCTAGATATAGGCCTAGAATTGGGATTGCTGGGTCAAAGGGTATGAACAGTTTTATTGCTCTTTGTGTATAGTTCTGTAATGCTTCTCAGAAAGGCTGGATCTGCTCATAACTCCACCAGCAATGCATCAATGTCCCAATCCTCCCATAAACTATCCACCACTGATCATTTTCTATTTTTCTCATCTTGGCTAATCTAATAGATGTGAGATGATATCTTGTTTTAATTTGCATTTCTCTAAATAGTGATTTGGAGCATTTTTCATATGATTATTTATAGCTTTAATTTCTTCATTTGAAAACTATCTGATCATTTCCTTTGACCATTTATCAACTGGAGAATGATTTGTGATCCTATAAATTTGTTGAAATTTTCTTTTTATTTTAGAAATGAGATCTTTGTCAGAACTCCTAATTGTGAAGATTGTTTCTCAGCTTTCTGCTTTCCTATTTTTGGCAGCATTGATTTTATTAGTGCACAAACTTTTTAATTTAATATAGTCAAAATCATTTATTTTGCATTTTATAATGCACTCTAATTCTTGTTTGGTCATAAATTTTTCCCTTTTCCATAGAACAGACAGATAATTTTTTTGTATTAATTTATCTATGGTATCACTCTTTATGTCTAAATCCTGTGCCTATTTTGACCCTATTTTGGTAAAGGGTCCATTATCTCTTTTCAAAAGAAGTGGGATATATAAATCATATTAAGTCTCTGTAGTTGCGACTGGTCATTTTAACGTATTCCATAGCTATTTTTCTTGACAATATTAGAGTCATCGTACAACTTTCTTTTAATCTGTTTGCCGTACCCTTTAAAAATTCAAAAAGTCCTCTTGGGTTTTGATGAATCTCTTTCTTTCATTATGTTTTACAGAACACTAATATTGCATCACGTCCACATACTTGTCAGGTTCCATGCAATAAGAACAATATTTATTCTATATTGTTCAAAATGGCTTCCCTTCTAGGAAGTAAGACAATTGTCCTCAAGATTTAGTTGGTCCAGAGAACTAGGGATCTAAATATGCTGAAATTTATTGAAAATTGGTGCTTCTGTTATCTGACAGAATTCCCACTTCCAAAAGAGACTTTTTTTTTGACTCAGCTTTGCAACTCTGTTGAATACAGAGTAGAGGGGAGCAGTATTTTTTTCTGTTTAATAATTATGTGCTTTTAATTTTTTGTTATAAAAATATTTATTTTTATTGAATTTTATTTTCCTGTCTTAAGAATTATTGGACTGTTCTTTCTTAGGTCTGGTATAGGATAGTTGGTATTAATGGTAAATATTCAATTTCAATTGCTTTCCAATTGTGTGACTAAAGTAGGAGGAAGGTGTTTTGGGGGAAAAGAAGCTTCACATGATTGGGTAGCCAGAAATAATACTGTATGCTATTGCTGGAACATTTTAATTGTATAGAGGAAATCCTCTTAGTAGGGGCTTTCAGTGACCCATTCGAATTAATCTCATGAATACTTTAAGAAGTGTGACAGGGATAAGAAACCTTTTGCAAAAGTCACTATCCTATAGATATTTCTAACAATTATAGAAAATCTAAATTGGTAGTATAAGGAAAATATAAATTGTATTTGCAGTGTTGGTCAATTGTAAAGAGATATGAGTGGCCTTTTTGATTTTTAAAGATTGTACCTGGAAGACAGAGGGGTAGTTTATAGACTTAGTAACAGAACAAGTAGAAAATTCAATGCTGATGGGGGTAAAGACTAGTAGTCTGCATGTGGTAAACACTGCCTCTCCAAGACTTTCAGATAATGTATTATATCCTGCTGAGATTAGAGCTATTAGGAAGACAAAGGAAGTAGGAACAAAGGTGAGAACAGGGAAAAAAAGCACAGCTGTTAAGAAAGCCTGAGGCTTATTTTTTTTACTACCTCCTGGAAAGTGATTTCCTCTACCAAATATAGAACAGATAAGGAATTAGTGCAGGTAAACTCTAAGGTATTTGGGGGTTGAAGTAAAAGTTTAAGCTGCAACCTCATCATTCAGGGCTACCATACCACTTGGTGGCACAGTGGCTAGAACACTAGACCTGCAGTCAGAGGATCTGAGTTCAAATGTGGCCTCAGTCTGTTGATACTGACTAGCTGTATGACCTTGGGCAACTCATTTAACCTTTGTGTGCTACAATCCACTTACAACATCCAGGGCCCTCACTCACTGGCCTATTTCATATCTGTGCACTGGACCCAGATGCTCTGGAGGAGAAAGTGAGACTGGCAACTTAACACACCACCCCTCACTCAAATCCAATTCATGTGTTTGTCATGGCATCACCTCCCTGATGTCATGGTCTTCTTTGAGAAGGAATGACAAACTTTATCACTATTTCAGGTCCTCAACCAACTGGTGCCTCTCCTTAATATACATACATGGGGGCATCTAAGTGGTGCTGGGAATTGAGCACTGGTGGAGTCAGGAGGATCTGAGTTCAAATTTTATCTCAGACATTTACCTAGGTGTATGATCTTGGGCAAGTCACTTAACCCCATTGCCTTGTTAAAATAGATAGATAGATAGATAGATAGATAGATAGATAGATAGATAGATAGATATAAATCTAGATAAAATATTTTTCCTACCCATGCTTGAAAAGTATTCCCTTTTCACCTCTACTTCAAAGAATTTGGCATCTCATTCAAGATAAAACTTGAGCACTACTTCCTACACTCTGAAGTCTTTTCTGGACTCCTCACACCTGCCAATTCCTTAACTACACATAGAGACTATGTCTGTATCTCCTTGGCATTTATATTTATTCTGTACATACACATGTTCTTATTGTCTGCCTCATTATAATATGGGCTCCTTGGGAGTAAGGATTGTGTCATTCATTGTATTTGTATTCCTTGAAATTAACACAGAATTAACACCTTTACTTAGTAGGTGGTTAGTGAATATTCATTGATTGATTGATTTAGGGTTCAGTCTATTACAAGGAATGTTAAACTTATCCTCTCTTCTGAATTCTAATTGTTTGTGCAAGTCTCAAAAAATTTTACTTTTGAAAAGTCAATTAAATAAATTGGAGACCCTGAAGTGAAATGTCCTTTAGACCTCTTTAGGCAACTTAGAGTTATCATCCATGCCTGGTTGATTAATGACTTCATTCTGTATCTGGTTTCCCAATGGAGTCATTTAGAAAAACAGTCAAATTCCTAAAAGTGATAGATTTAGTGAAGTGGATTTGTATTACCCTCACCTAAGCCTCTCAAACTATGTACCTCTGGACAAATTTCACACAGGCATAAGGTTGAACATTGGGGTGCACATAACATGTGGACTGTGCAGAATAGCTTTTAAAATTTCAAGAGACTGAGAGAGTCCAGCATTCCATTGTGACAAACATGGTTGTCTACAATTATGAATAACAATAATAATGATGATAATAGCTGAACTTTGTATAGTAATTACTATTATGTGGCAGTCACTGCGCTTAATACCTTACAAATATTATCTCATTTGATCCTCACAACATGGGAGGTCGGTGCTTCTTCTAGAACCCCCATCTTAGAGAAGAAGAAATTGAAGCAAACCATGGTGAAGTGTCTTGCCATGGATCTAATCTCAGCAGGATATAATACATTATCATAATACATTATGATCCATGAAGGTAGCTTAATGCACTTTATAAAGAGCTGAATAAAAGTTATTCTGTCAATTACTGCAGATGCTTTTTGACTCATTAATGAACTGGATCAAGTGGTTCAAACCCAAAGGTAAAGGGTATGTATGAGTTTATAGATCTCTACTCTAATGTCTGAAGCTTTTCAGGAGCAGTTTTCTTTTACCAAGGAAAGAATTTAGTCTTCACTATACTTTCCCAGGGATACTAGAATTCTTCAAAATCGTGTAATAGTTCTTCCTGAAGGTATTTATATTAGATGAGGCAACAATGGCTGAGGACCAAATTTGAATGGTGCCTATATCATGGAAAAAGGGTAGGAAAATAAACCTCAAAAAATCCAGGTTCCAATCCTCTTAGTTAAGTTTAGTAGGGCAACACACACACACACACACACACACACACACACACACACACACACACACACAGTGCAAACAAAAAATTGATAGGTTGACCATCTAGTCTAAGGTCCAACTTGGGCAAATCACAATTTGAACGTTTGGTTTTAAAGTTGTAAATGATTAGACCAATCTTTGCTGTATAGCTGCAATTTTCACTGAAGATATTTTGTAAGAGTTGGACATTTAATGATTAGGAAAAATGGTGTCTAGAAATCAGACTATTTGGAGAAAATTACTGTTTATAGGAATCTTTTTATTTATACCTTTTGCAGGCTGTCCTCCATGAAGTTAGTGACCCTCATATGAATAAACATTTTGCCTTATTTTTTTTGAGGTCATTTCTTCCTAAACTATTTTAGTTATTTCAACCATCTCATCCTCTCCCCAACCCTGAAAGACATCCCATGTGATAAATTTCATTTTTAGAGAAGAAAAAACCACAACTGATAAATACAAAGAAAAAGTAAAAAAAAAAAGTTCAATGGACTTCCCTACTTAAAAGAAAAGGTAGATTGGAGTTGTCTTCTCAGATGTCTTCATTTGAGTAGTTTGATCTTTATAATTTTGTTATTCAATATTTACTTTTAATTTTTGTGTATAGTTCATTCCGTTTTGTTGCAGCTTATGTAAATATTTATATAAATATATATGTGCGTGTATGTACAAACATGTATGTGTATGTGCATACAGAGTGAGGTATCTCTGTATCATTTCCTAGATATTTTCCCCTGCTTCTCTTTATTCACCACTTGCATTATTTTTTTTTTAGATTTTTCAAGGCAATGGGGTTAAGTGGCTTGACTAAGGCCACACGGCTAGGTAATTATTAAGTGTCTGAGGTTGGATTTGAACCCAGGTACTCCTGACTCGAAGGCCGGTGCTCTATTCACTGCACTACCTAGCTGCCCCCACTTGCATCATTTCTTACAGAAAATAATTTTCCATTGCATTCATATACCATACTTTGTTCAGTTACTGCTTAATTGATGTATATCTACCTTATTTTTAATTATTTGTTGTCACAAAAATGCTATTATCAATATTTTTTATGAAAATGGAGTTTCTCATTGGGGCGTGTGTAAAATCAGTAATAGAGTCTCAGTTTTTAAAAAAAGTAGGGACATTTTAGTCATTTTAGGTACATACTTACAAATTGCTTTCCAAATAGCTATACCATTTCAGATCTCCACCAACGAGCTGAAATCTTTCCACTCTCTCCATTTTTTTTTTTGTCATTTTCTTTTGCCAGTTTGCAAGATGTGAGTTGCAACTACAAGGTTGTTTGAATTTCAGATTGTATTATTATTAGTGATTGTTGTTGTTCGATCATTTTTAGTTATGTCAACTCTTCTTGAGCCTATTTGATGTTTTTTAGCAAAGGTATTAGAGAGGGTTGTCATTTACTTCTCCGAATAATTTCGCAGATATGGAAAATGAGGGTTGAGTGACTTCCCTAGAAATACACAGAAAGTGTAAGTGTGTGAGGCCACATTTGAACTCACAAAGATGAGTTGTCCTGATTCCAAGTCTTTACTCTATCCACTTAGCTTCCTCTTATTAGTGATATCTTATTTATGTGATTGTGACTACTTTGCAGTAATTTTAAGAGTTGTTTATTCATATCCTTTGACTATTTTTTTGTAATGGGAAAGGAAAAAATCTTAGTAGATCATTGAATAAAATCATCTTTATACTTCCAACAGATATAGAATCATATATATATATATGTATATATATATATATAATTTTAACATATGAATGGAATATAACCTAGTTTGCCTTTTACTGCATTGAATGAATGCATTTTAAAAACCAGTACTTTATAAATGAAGTTTGATCTCTTTATATGTTTTAGTAGCTTGTATGCCCAAAAGATATTACCTGCTATAGAAAATAATATGTGGAGCCTTCTTATTCTTTTTGCAAGTTTTCATGAATTATAACATTATTAACCCAAATAGCTTCATTCTCATATTTTGATATATTTATGATTATCTTTGTAGTGACAAGAAATGATAATTGTCATAATTACTTTGTCTTTCATGAGATTCTAGTTTAAAAACAGCTAGCTTGGACTGGGCATGAATTTAAAAAGACTTCAGTTCAAACCCAGGCTCAGGCTATCTTACCTTGGGCAAGCCTTGTGACTTCTATTCACCTCAGTTTCCTCAAGTATAAAATGAGGATAGTTATCGTACCTTCTTTGTAGAATTGTTGTCAGAATCATATGAGATTGCATTTGTAAAGTGCTTAATCACATTGCCTGACACATACTTTGGCATTATAGAAATTCTTATTTCCTTTTTTCTGTCCGTCTTGGCTTGACTCCCTTCCATTCTTCCGATTAATTTTAATTCAATATACCCTCTGATTTAATACATAGTAAAAAAAGCCCTTATTGATATACTTCAGTTGCTTAAAAAGTGAACCTGCTGGTCAGAGGAATACACAAATATACATATATATATATATATATATATATGTATATTTGTGTGTGTGTGTGTGTGTGTGTGTTTTAAGGTAACATTTATAAAGGATCTAAAATCTGTTATTCTTAGTGTTCCCATTTTTATAATTTCTTTAGCCTCACTTCAGAAGCTGATAGAATTCAGTTAATTCAAAAGAAAAGAAGAAAAGAAGGAAGGAAGGAAGGAAGGAAGGAAGGAAGGAAGGAAGGAAGGAAGGAAGGAAGGAAGGAAGGAAGGAAGGAAAGAAGGGAAGGAAGGAAAGAAGGAAGGAGGAAGAAAGGAAAGGAAATAATTTTTTCTTGATAATTTTATTTTCATTTAATCATTTTCTCATAAAATTAATATAAACAAAAAGTTTAGAACTCATTCTGTTAGTATTAAGTTTTCTTTTAAAAAGTACAATAAAGAAATAAAAATAAATATTCCAAACTGTCTTTTCTTTTTGTCAGTTTTGATGAGTAAATTGTTTGTATTGTTGGAACATGTACAATATATGATACTATGGTTTAATCAAGTTGCTATTGTACTTAACCCAGAACAAGAAAAAAAGAGACAATTTATGCTTTTAAATGTACATTTAGAAGAATTTTAGGCTTGTGGACAAGCTCATGGTTTGCAATCTGTTCTTCATTATGTAAGATTTTAAAAGCTGCTTAGACTAGAGGTTAACTTTGATTGGCTGGCACGCTGTCATTCAAAGTTCCTTATTAGCCACAAAACTCTACCAGCAGTGCCATTCAACTGACTGGATTGCCATTTTATATTCTTAAAACAAAAAAAAAAAAAAACGCCAACTTGGCCCAGACAATAAAGAATTCTTATTTATGCTATAATGGAAAAAAGGTTATTCTAGGATATGTGGTTTCCATAAAGTGATCATAGTCTCATAAAACTGTAGTTCAAGAGAGGTACTCTCTCCTTCTAAAATGGATTACTTACCAAGCAAAAAGGACAGTGTAAACATTATTTATATTGCTTATATCTTTACATGATGTATCCCAACTAGAATGAAAGCTCTGAGGGCAGATACTATTGCATTTCTGTTGTCATATCTCCGGTACAGGGTACAGTAATAGGTTCATGGAATATGGCAATAGATGGATATTGATTGATTAATTGTTTAAAATAAAACTTTTCGTTATTGCTCACGTAGACATTTTCTGTTATAAGTATGATTGAATCTTAAATTATTTCCAACCCATCAGCAGAAGAAACTACTCTGATCTACAATTCCAATAATAGTTAATTATAGGTTTTATGTTTATGTCTGTCTTTGACTATCTTCATAGATTACAAAAAAATGAAGAATTGAAGGGCATATATGAGTAATTGGATCAGATTTACCAATGGTGGAAATTAAAAATAATCTCACTATTAATTATTTATTCCCTACTATGTACTTATCACTGTTCTAAGTCCCGTTGAAGAAATGAGAAATACAATTTCTGCTATGGAAAAATTTAGATTTTAGGTAGGCAGATTAGACAGAAAACATGAAAGCATCATGATCAACATTTCAAAAAAAAGGAAATTTGAAAAATCACTATTCAGATGATTGCCTCAATTCTTCTGTATTTTCTTACTTTGACATTTTCATTTATTTTGGGGTTCTGCTATCATCTCTTTCAGTCAGGCTGGTAATCTCCATTTAATCCATATCTAATCACTTAGTTTTTATGCCATTTATTCAATAGTTTTAAATATGATTGTTTTTATTTTCACAGTATGTTTCATATATACAGTCATCACTCTTGTACAGACCCCCATAATCTCTTTCTGGAACTATGACAATGACCTTCCAAGTCCCCCTTCCATTCATGTCTCCCTCCACTCTAGTCCTACTCCACTCAATTACCAGACTGATTTTCTATGTTACTAACATGTTTTTCCACCATCTTCCCATACATTCAGTATACAGCAGTCTCTCCATAAATCAACTATGAAATCCCATATTTTGCATAGAAGGTTTTTGATTCCTCTTTTCCCCATTCTTTTTTATTTTATTTTATTTATTTTTTTTTAGTTTTTGCAAGGCAATGGGGGTAAGTGACTTGCCCAAGGCCACACAGCTAGGTAATTATTAAGTGTCTGAGGTTGAATTTGAACTCAGGTACTCCTAACTCCAGGGCCGGCGCTCTACCCACTGTGCAACCTAGCTGCCCCTTCCCCATTCTTTTTAAAATTTTCTTCTCCTCCATGAAATCTTTGGTTCAATTACATCACTCTGCTTGCTTTCACTGAAAAATTAAACACATTCCCTGAACACTCTGTATTTGTACTGACTATCCAATATGCCCAGAATGTTCTCCCTCTGCATCTCTACTTTCTGGATATCCTATTATTACTAAATTTCCATCAAGAACTAGTTCAATAGGGGAACCTAGGTAGCACAGTGGATAGAGTACCAGTTCTAGAATCAGGAGGACCTGAGTTCAAATCCAGTCCAGACACTTAATAATTACCCAACCCCATTGCCTTGCAAAAACAACAAAAAAGAAACAGTTCAATTTCGCCTTCTACTGATGATCTTTCTCATTGCCTTCTGCCTTTAGTCCCTTCCTTCTGAGATTAATTTCCCTGCACACACACACACACACACACACACACACACACACATATACACTCAACATATAATTACATGTATAAACATATCCTTGTTTTGATGTACATAGTTATTTGCATACTGACTATGAATTCCCTGAGAGCATGGTGTTAGGTCTTTTTTTATCTCTCTACTTACCAGTACTCACTAATATTAGCTCTGAATAAATGTCTGTTGACTGAGTGTTGACATGTATCTTGGACAAAGATATAATAATTGAATTAAAAACATGATTATACATTGAATGATTGGAAGAATTATATATATATATATATATATATATATATATAAAATTTATCTCCAACAACTTAATCTAAATTTAAATCCTATTAAATCAAATAAACAATTATTTTGAATTTCCTATCATGTACTTATACTAAGCACTATGCTAGATTGTGGGACAGATAAATAAAAATGATCAAATATATTCAACTCAAAAGCAGTTTCCATTCCAAATAGGGACACAAGTACTATAAGATATTCATCTATATGTCTATATAGATATATATTTATGTATATGTTTGTGAGTGGATATATGTATAGGTAGGTATCTGTGTGCATCATAAGTATAACATTAGGATATGCAATCAAATAAAATTATATTTTTCTCTCTCTTTCTACTATGTCTGGAATTTTCTCCCTTCTCTGCTCTCACTGTTGACTACCCTGATTTCCATTAAGTCCCAATATAAAATAATCCTACCTTCTTACAGGAAAACCTCTCCAGGTCCTCTTAATTCTAATGCCTTCCCTCTTTTAATCATGTTGTGTTTATCCTGTAATTTGCTCTGTAAATTTTTGATTGCAAGCTATCCTCCTCATTAGATTGAAAACCCCTTGAAAGCAGAAGCTGTTCCTGTCTTTTTGTTGCCCTGCTACTTAGTACAGGATCTTGAATATAGTATGCTATTTGTCAATATAATATATTTAGGGAGGAAGGCAAGTTACATAATCAGAAACAGCTTCATACATAGGATGGATACCTGAGCTGAGTCTTAAAGGAAGACTGTGAAGCAATGGAATCTGGGATTGTACTTCAGGCTTGGTTGGCCAGATCAGTGGCAAAGCCTAGAGGTTTTAGCTGGAATATTGTGTGTAAGAAATAGAAAGCAGGCTAGCTTGAATGAATTACAGAGAGCCAGAAGGCAATAGGGAAAAATAGTTTGAGACCAGATGGCATAAAGCTTTAAAGGCTAATGGACAAGTTATATATCATCTTGGAGGCAATAGGAAGCAACTAGTTTTGATTAAGTAAGAAAGTATCACACTAAATTCTGAGTATATGAAAATTAAATTTGGCAATAAAAGGTAGAACTTGAGGTAGGATTATAATAAAATTTGTTGCAATAATCCTGATGAGAGATGTTAAGGACCTAACACAAAGTGATAGCTATATGAGTGGAAAAATGGGTTAAATATGATACATGTTGGAACAATTAAAACAGCAAGATTTGGTACCTGATTTCATATGTCAGTGAGGTAGAATAAGGAGTTGAGAATGGTACATAAAGGATATGTTGGATATATTGAGTTTAAGATGATGCTGGTACAGTCATTGAGTTTGTCCACTGTACAATTGATAATATGGAATGAAATTTAGGGGAGAGAAGTTGCAGATATATGTATGTACATACATACATGCATACATACATATATGTAGCTTCTTTATCACTTTAATCTATGGGAAAAGACATATGAATAAAAAGGATTTCATTGTCTTTCCTTCATTTTTGAAGACCAATTATATCATGGGGTGATACCTTAACTTGCATATGAATTGGATTTAAGTGAGGAAGAGTTGTACAAAGTCATCAGTTGCACTCTTTTTTCCAGAGTCATCAAAATTCAGTGGTAGGGCAAAAGTCAGGATGACTGGCAGGGTCCAGCATGAAGTGAATGACCTTGGCATCTTTGATACCTGACCAAGGTCTAAGTATTCCATTGCACCTGCTGAAGCTGCTTTCATAGTCATTGAAATCAATTGTTCTCATCTACCCATTCAATCAGAATTCTTTATATGCTTGGATTAGGTGTCCCCCTAAAAAACCAAAGGGTTTAAGACTCATCAGTTACTCACAACCTGGTTTAACCCATCTACCAAGTTAATTTTATAAGGATATGGCTCTTGTGAATGCTGCAGCTTCTTGAAACTGCAGGTGAGAGCTGGGTGACAGGTGAATGTCAAAAATGGATTAGTAGCTTTGAAAAGGGTTTAATAAGTCCCCAATCTGGAATTACTAGTTTTCCATCAATACCACAAAAATCTATTGAGATTATTATTTCAATAGATCAATAGAGATTAAAATAACTTTTAATACTTATATACATATATTTCTAAACTAATTAACTATTTGTTGTTGGAAAATTTGAAAATAAATAAAACATATTTATAAAAATCTTTAGGGGTAAAGATAAACAACTCTTCTAAATATTTTAATCAATTGTTCAATAATTCTTATTTCAAAAAATTATTTTTAGGCTAACAAATAATTCAAAGATGTAATAGACCACTTAGCTGCCCCTTGGGAAGGAATATCTTCCCCGTGCTAAAGAAACAGATTATAACTCAATAGACTATTTTATTCTATGTCATTTTTCTTTCAGTCTTATTTTGTGGTTACCAATATAACATTCAGGATGTCTTCTTTCTACATGAAATGACCACTTCCTTTATAGTTTTAGAGTGTCATTTTATATATATACATATATATATATATATATATGTGTGTGTGTGTGTGTGTGTGTGTATAATGTCACTTTTCAGAAACAAATTATCTAAAATAGTAACTTAAATTGAGTTATACTTATCATTCAAGGTATACTACAATCATCTTACATCCACCTAAAATTACCATTGCCCTGTGAGTCATCTGCAATTGAAACTGTTCAAACCATAAATTTCCCTTATTTGCAGCCATTTAACATAACTTGGAAAAAATATTTTTATTAGAAATTTTTTATGGAGCTCAAGAATTTGGGCTCTTTTAAAGTATTACATAAGTATACATGTATTACATGCTTTCTGATTACCTTCTACTCATTTCTGGTCCCCAGGCAATTGTCCATGTAAAGTGCCTGTTCAAAATATAATACTTGATAGATTAGTTTATTTGAATTGCCCTCATATCAGTTCCATAATCTATATACCATACATCCCTCATTCAGTATTTTTCCTTATGTGGATTCTATAATTTCTGAGAGATTGTGTTATGAAGAAGCTGTTCTACCCATGTAGTCAGTTTCTCAAACAGGAGCATCTGAAGAACGTTGGTGTCCTTCAATTAGTTCTTTATGCCAAGTATTCTTCATGATAAAGAAACACTAATGGTGGAATAAAATTCAAAATTTAAGTTTAGTGCTTTATTTAATGTTAATATTCAATGAACTATTGCACACATTTTCTCCATGGTCATATCTGTCATATAATTTTATATAAATTTAATCCCTTCATAGAATGTATCTTATTGCATGATAGACTTTAAGGTTACATTTTATACTAATGAAATTATGTGTATATATATAATCAACAAGCAATTAACACATCAGAAACATTTTCAATATTCCTTTCAGTTAACTGTGTAAGCCTGAAGATGTGAGGGGAAATTGGGTAGCATAGTGGATAGAACACTGACCCTGGAGTCAGAAGGACCTGACTTCAAATCCTGCCTCAGACACTAAATAATTACCTAGCTGTGTGACCTTGGGCAAGTCACTTTACTCCACTACCTTGCCAAAACAACAACAACAATAAAATTAAAAAAAAGAAAAGAAAAAGCATGAAGGTATACTGTCTGGAACAAATGTAGTTTTTAAAGATATGGACAATGAAGCAAGTCTTTTAATCCTAAAGTTTTATCTGATTGCTGATTCCTGATTTCTCCAAAATATTTTACAAAGATGAGAAAGTAAGCCTATTTACTAATAGTTATTGGTGTTCTACTGTTTGGGGATAGTAATAGTATCTATAATATTTTCTACATTATACAACACAGCAAAATAACAAATGAATAAAGAATTACAACACTAAATATCTATTTGAAAGAATGTAAATACATGTATTTTCCATAAAATTCAAGAAAGAGAATAGGACTATACAATTCATTCAATGATAGAAAGCTTTTCCCCTTTAACAGACAAAAATCCCCAAATGCAATAATTTATAAACTAGCATTATTTTCACAATGTTATATGACTATTATTAATGGAATATTATTATTTCTAAAAAAATCAAATTTATTACCTAAAGGGCAAATATTTCCAACTTTTAATCTAACCTCACTTTCTGGGATTGAATTTCATTTTTCTCTTATTTGGACTTTTATGTTTTAAAACATGTTAAATTACATAGCTTAAAGTAGTCTTATATTTTTGTTAATTTTAAAGGCTATACCTCAAAAATTAGTAATATCCCATCAGCAAGTATTATTTCATTTATCAAAAGCAGTTCCAAAAATTACAGTAGCTATCAATAATACAAAATGTCTTTTGATTCATCTGTGCATTTTTAAAGATTAGAAATAAACTAGACAATTCTCTATATTTTAAATCTTATTTTGGTTACTATTTTTTGGTTCCTTTAGTGCTGAATATATATTTTAGTTTTATGACACTAAAATGTCATGAATGCATATAGAACTTTGTTATTCATGCAATTCTACAGTTGAGAGGTTATGATTTTATTTATAAACTCCTTTCTTTTAGCATAGTATTATTCATCATTACAAACATAAATTGAGATTAGTTGTCATGTAGAGCTTACCATTATACCATACCATCTATTCTGGAATCAGTTCAGACAATTAATTTGTCAATGAATGCTTGATTCAATTATGTCATTGAATTATCTATAATAAATATAATTTGGAAACAGTTAACAGAGTGCTGAACTGAAAAAATAAGACCTAATTTTAAATTCTGCTTCATACACTTACCCATTGCAAGACCATGGACAAAGAACTTAGCCTCTGTTTTTGTCAACTTCCTCAGGTTTAAAATGGGACTAATAATAGAACCTATTTCCCAAAATTGTTGTGAGGATAAAAGGGGATAGCATATTTTTAAAGCACTTTGCAAACCAAAAAGCACTATGTAAATGTGTTAGTGATGATGATGATGATGATGATGATAAAGATGGTGATAAAGGTCAATCAGACAATTATCTCAGTGGTTTTGAATTTTTACATTATCACTATGGAAGACAGAAGGGAGAAGGAATTGATCAGAAAATGACCATTTACCTAGTGAAACAAAGACATGGAAATGTTTGCTATAAGAATTAAAAATACCTTAGCTTTCTTTAAAATACATGAATTCCATATAAACAATGTCCCCAAAGCAAAAGTTATTTAATTTGTATAGCTTTAAAGTTTTAACATGAGTTTATCCCTGTGAGACCACAGATCAGATCATTTGCCATCACTGGACTGATTTCTTTCTGTGCTAAAGGACTGATAATACTTTTTATCACAGTTCATTTTAAGTAGAACGGCACTTCAAATACACATTAACTAAAAACTCTTTGGAGGTTATATTAAGGTGGTAAAAGTGAATGGTAGTGGGATAGTGACATTTAATAAGACAAAAGTCTTGATATGATATGCACAAATAAAAACCAAGTCTTATGATCTACATAAAATATATTTTCCTTATGTTATAGCAATTTGAAGATTCTTGTCTTGAGAGTAGTGAGTCATCTATTCATGTCAAAAGCCTTTATTTTCTAGCATGTCTTCCATTTTCCTAGTTTTATCTTCAAGTTTTTTTATAACATTTAAAAATTCTGATCACACTTTTCCTCAAAATGAGCAGCATTAATATCTGTCTCTATTTTTATTACAATATATCTGTTTTTGATAAAGTTGAGTGGATCAGAAAACAAAAATTATCAATAAATATAAATTCAAATAATATTTATTAATTTCTTACTGTTTTTCAAATGTAATATGGCTTTTGAAACTCAGTTTTCTCACTTTTTCTATTCTCTTGGCACCTTGAAAAAGTTAAAAATAATATTCCAAATTCTTTTTTCTTTTGGACCCAAAAATTCTTATAAACAAGTGAATGCTGGAAATTCTTTGTACTTCATACTTTGCCATAGGATAGGTTTTTTTTTTTTTTAGGTTTTTGCAAGGCAAGTGGAGTTAAGTGGCTTGCCCAAGGCTACACAGCTAGGTAATTAAGTGTCTGAGGCTGTCTTTCAACTCAGGTACTCCTGACTCTAGGGCTGGTTCTCTATCCACTGTGCCACCTAGCCACCCCAATACTTTGATTCTTGATTAACAGAAACAATTAACATGATATTTTTATTCTCCTCTTTGATTATAATAGCTCAAGGCTTTTGTTTTCCTCGGTGTAAAATCTCATACCTCATGCCTATTTCTTTCTTTTTTTTTTTTGAAAATCATAAATGTTGAACTAAGGGTAGTTGAGATAGGATTCCCAGGCATTGAAGGGAGGATCTCCTTTTTCCAAAAAAATCTGCTTTGCTATCTTAGCTATAAAATAATAAAAACTTTGCCACTTTGTAATAAATGTTACCAACAAATCAGAAATAATCAGATTACATATACTGACTGTTTTCAGTGCTGGTTGGATTAAGTGGTCAAATATTTCTGGAGGGAATGTAATTTAATTTAGATTGGTTTAAATCAAGAGAATATTTTATTTTATCATTCCTACAAAGGGCCTTCTTTATTCCCAGATCACTGTCCAGTAGTTTTAGGAGGGCTTCTTCCCATCCCCTACTACATATAGGGCTTTTTGTTCATCATTATATGGCTCCTTCAAGGTAAGGGATTCATTTTAGATCATAGTGTATTCTAGTCCTACAAATATACATTTTAACATTTTATATCAATATCCAAGGAATCTGTTTAGATTTATGCTTATAGCAGAAATAAAGAGTATATTGTCTGTTTGATTAATGTATAACTAAATTTTATATATCTTTATATTATAGTTCTTGAGAAGTTACTATGAAATTACCTAATTTAATTTTTTTGTTAGGCAATTATGATTTTTTACTAAATTAACAGAAGTAAATTATCTTTGATTCTGGAAACTGATGAAGTGATTACATTTATTCATTCAATAAAACACTGACTGTTTTAATCTTTGCCCTCTTTAACTCTCTCAAAATCAATGATTTTATATGTAGATAAGTTAAATATGAAATTAGTAGATTTTAAAGTTATTTTTCACCACATAGTTTACTTTTTTCTTTGTATTTTTAATGACTTCATTGAGTTTTGTTTGACCTTCAGGATGCTTCATATTTCTACTTTAAAATGACATATTCATATTAAAAATAAATGTTGAATATTTGGGAATATATGAATATATACACATTCCTATATAATATAGATATTTATACATCTAGGCATAAAACCATATAAACATATAGCCAGACATTTACATGAATATACAACTATTAATCCGTAGTCTCTATATATGCGTAAATATATATACATATATATATTTATATTATACATATATACATATGTGTGTGTACATATATGCCTATATGTTTCCTGGAAATAATTTCTTTTAATTTCATATTACAGCCTAATTTTAAAGCACCCCAGATACAAAGACATATAGAGATCATTTAGAATTGAAAATACAAATGAAATTGTTCTTCAGTTTTAAAAGATTAAAATCTTGATTCTTAATGTGAGCATTATTTTATAGTCACCAAAATTAGAACTTTTTAAGTTCATCAGCATATTTTTGTTTTAACAAAATGTAAATGTTAATATATCCCTGCCTTCTTAGATATATAAAAAAAGGAAATTGGAAAAGTCTTCTCCAGTCAGATGTTCAGATCTTGTGGAAATCAAATCACTGGTCCTTTAAGAATCTAAAATGAGATATAGTTACTGGCCACTCTGTGGCCAAATTTGTACTATCACAGAATTCCATTGGTGTGCAAATAGCTTCACTCTTATTTGTAGCAGCTTGTCTGTCTTCACAGTCTCTGCCCTATCTCTGACATTAATCTACTCTTTTGTTTTGTGACTCTGCTATTCTCATCTGGCATTGTTGAATTTGTATTCAGTTCACAAACTGAGTTCCTTGACTCTCTTGGTTTCTCTTACTTAGCAGGGTACTTCTATCTATAAAATGAAGATGATAGTGTTATTTTTGCTTTTTATTTTTCCTACTTTTGCATTTTGCTCTAAATGAAAAAAAATTCTTCATTGAAATAGCTTTGCTTATTTCATTCACTCTGCTATTAAACTTAGATTTTCTTGGCTGACATTATGCTAATGTTGATGAAGGTTCCTTTTATGAGCACTTCATTTTATTGACTTTATTATTTTTGTCCTTTCTTATTGTGATAGTATTACATTATTTGGTAGTAAAGAGTTATTTTCTTTTCCAGTCTTAAAGAGAGTTTCTTCTTACCAGTGAAACATTCTTGGAATTGTTTCCATCTTTAAATTCACATTACTTTCTAGTCCCTATAATGATTGTCTCCTTAGGAAGTTGACACCCAAAATATTCAGGGCATATTAATTATGAGAGAGTTTTAATGTAAATCTGCTCTAGAGTTACAATGTACAATGCTGAATTATGTAGAAATATACAATTAGTATACTGAAGGCAAGCATGAACTACATTGGAGTTAAAATATTTGCTGACAAGCTGGGCTTTCAATTTAGGTTTGTATATTGAGTGAAGAAATTTGATCTTGCAATTTCTACTAGGAAACATTTCCCCATTAGATCCACTCCTGCCTTGGCCAGCTTTTAAGCTTGAACAAGAAAGGCCCTTTGTATATACACTAATCTCGTAGTTTGCAAATACTATATTTGAAATGAATCTTTACTGTTGGCTCTGACTATTGACAAGGAAAATATTTCAGAAAGCAGGTAGAATATCAAAAACAATTTAATAAACTGAACTTTTTCCAACTTATTCTTGTATTATAGTGTTATGCTAAATTAAGTCTTGGAGGCATACTATTCCAACATGTTCCTTTTTTTCTGAACATATTAAATATTTTAATATCTAGATTATAAATATTTTAGCAACTATTCCATTTAATTCTCAGTGTTTTCTTCTCAACTTGAATTTCCCATGTGAAATTAAAAAAAACTAACTATATTTTCTTTTTTCTTTTTTTTTCACCATTACATTGCTTCATTTTTAAGGGATTTTGGTTGGAGGCCTCTTAACAGCAGTGTTTTCTGCATGTTGTTTAGCTATTTGAGCCATTTAGAAATGTTAACTTTTGCCTTATCCCTGAAAGGAATAATCTGAAATTAATTATGACAGAGGCTAGCATAAAAACCTTTAGCTGTATTTCACTATGTTATTTAAAATGATCTTAAAAATTGTTAATGGCTTAGAACTAATAGTGTATTTCTCTAAATTCTCCATTAGAACACCAGAGCTTCTTTTAAAAAGAAAGACTTTTAAAATCATGCTAGTTCACTAAAATCACACAAGTTTAGAAGTCTTTAATTTGAGATACAAGAAAATGATAGTAGTAAAATCTAGATGAACTTTCACAGGTAAAATATGAACCAAAGTGAAAGTATGGAAATACTGATGATTGATGACAATTTCATGTCACTTGTTATTTAGACTATAAGATACATATTGACAGAATTTTATCTCATTTTCATAATTATCTTTCTGCAATGTCTCCATCTGTTGTAAGGAATGCCATTAGATTTTATATTCATTCAATTTTACAATATTTTGTATGTGAAAATTTGAATTCTAATTTATAAAATAGCTTTACCTAGGTCTTTAGTTAATGTCTTCTACAGTATTTATAGATATCAAATGACTTTCAACTTGAATTTAAAGATTTCCCCTACTATCATTTTTTATGAAGCAAAAAATAAAAAGGAAAATACATATCAATATGAGTTTTTAGGTATAGTGTTATTATGACTGGAGCAGAGTCAGGACAGTCTGGTAGTTAATGTTGTGATATTGGGATGGAATGAGGCATACCTGAATTATTCAATTGTTTATGAAAGAAAATTTACTTTATCATAGCATAGCCATACTTGTTTACATATGACAACATTCTGGTCAGTAGGGCAGTGTATGATGACATGTGAGATCTTAGGACATATACTAAGTCTGAATGACCTTGAACCTTTATGAGTGGGTCTTTTCAATGTCTTTACATGACCAGAAAACCAAATCAACATGGTTAAACATATCAAAAAAGCTTAGACAAGAAAGATGTAATGCTGAATTAATGAATTCCTACAAATAGTTTTAGGATCTATTAGGGGAAATATTGTCTATTCTATGTTTAAACATAATAAATATTTATGAAATCACAAGCATTTATGTGTAAAATCAACTCTGTTCAATATTATTCATAAGACTAGGAAATAGATATATCTAGATTTTGAAAATATTTCACTGGATGGCCTGTACTCATTCCATATTAATTTCAAACAACTAATCCAAGCTTCCTAATGAGAACTCAGAACTCCATCTTCAAACAAAAAGTATTCCTCATAAAACTGTTTTTCCTTAATTAAAACTATATGTCAGTCATAGAGCTGTATTTTTCGAACAGTTCCAAACAAAGTAGAGAAATCTGTTTTTCTCTTATTAACCACATATATTCTACTTCTTCCTTTGCTAAATTGATAGATGATGGAATGACTTTTACTCCTGCTGTTTGGATTTAACTAAGGCAGGTAATACTTATGTTAACTCTCCTGAATTTTTGGGTTTCTACTATGTTTTTTCTCAATCACTTATTGTTACTACTTTATTTTGCTATACTTCTTTATTTTTTAACTGACTTTGTTCTGTTCAATTTAAATTCTACGTATATTTATTTAATTTTTCCCTTTCACATATCAATATACTTTTGAGCAAAATATTCTGCAACTGACATCTGTTTTTACTTTTATCCCTCTTCTCTTTACTTAGCCCAGATTCCAAATACTATTTCTGACACTTTCTTCCCCTTTAATAGTAACTTTTTATAAATCATTCATAATTGAACTCTATCCTCTCATGAAAAGTCATAGATTTCCCTTCCTTACCCCACTTATATTTAAAATATGTGTATATATATGCATCCAGTTCAGTTAGCCTGAGATTTATGAGGTGACCTCTCTCCTACCTCATTTTTTGTTTGTATGCTCTTCTTGGGGCATACCCAAAATTTGGCAAACAGTAAATTTCTTCCTTTAATCACAATTTCTTTCTTGACTCCTTTATGTATTACTTTTAAATACCTCCATCAAAAATTAGAACAAAATCAGCCTGGTCTCTGTATTGACTTTTATTGATCTGTAAAGAACTGTATTGGTCTTTGTTCTCTCTCTGATTTACAGATAATGAAATGTGAAGGCACTTGTCTTTTGTCCCCTGTTAATTATTAGCATTAAATCATCATATTTCTTCAGATTACTAAATTTTATTTATTTTTCTAGGTTTATATTGTCTTTTGTTTTTGTTCAGCAAAGATTCAGCAAAGATTTAAAAATCAGGAATTCTTGAAAATTCTTTATTATATTTGTTCTCTTTTCTTATTAAAATATATATTTTCTCACTATTTACAGATAATTATGATATACCTCGAAAATAGTTAAAAATGTACCAGAAATGAATTGAAACAATTACCAACTTTAGCAAAGTTGTTTAATATAAAATAAACCTGTAAAAATTATTAGCATTTCTAGATAGAACCAACAAAATCCACAAGGAAAAAATAAATAGAAAAATGTTATTTAATTAACCAAGGACAATAAATATAATATACTTGAGAGTCTACCTATCAGAATAGAACCTGGGGTTATAAAAACAGGATTATGAAACTCTTTTCACATAAAGTCAGATGTAAAAATGGGAAAAAATATTGATTGCTTATGGCTAGATCGAATCTATATTGACAGTTCGTCCTTAGCTAATTTCCTTATTTAGTGATTTGCCAATCAAAGCAGCAACAGTTATTTTTAGAACTAGAAAATATAAATAATCCACCTGGAAGAATAAAAGTTAAAGAAAATCAAGACAATCAATGAAAACAATGAGAAGGAAGGAGGCCTACTACTACCAAATTTTAAACTATTTTACAAAGTAAAAACTATCTGGTGCTGGCTAAGAAATAGAGTGGCAGATCAGTGAAAGAGATTAGATTCATAATACACAGTAATAAATGAATCATCTAGTATCTGAAAATTCTAAAGCTTTTGGCACAAGAATTTCTGGTCTGACAAAAATTGCTTAGAAAACTGGAAGATTGGCTTACAACACCAAAAAGGAAAATGATAGAATCTGTGTGCCTGTTGCAGTGGGGGTGGGAGGGGGGAGACAGGTGCATAGTATAGTAAAGTATACCAAAATTCTAACTATTCTTTTTTTGGAACAGTATATTATTTCTATTGATTCTTATAGAAGTTAAAAGAGAAAAATATTTACTTTTTGGTTGCCAAATTATAGTATTGACTCATATTGAGCATGTAGTTTAGTAAAGTATCTTTTTTATATCAATATTTGACTAGACCACCCCCCCTAGACCACTCTGAATTTGCTTGATTTTTCAAAAGTAGCCAAAAATGTTTCACCTAAAAGTTCTTTCAGGATATTAGAGTCTAAGTCTTCTGATTCTGATGACTTGTACTCATTAAAAATATCAAGCTATTGCAAGATATTAACATATACTTATTTCAGCTCACTATAAATCACTTTTGATTTACATTTAACAGTCTGGAACAAAACTTATTATCATCATGGAAAAAGTAGTATCATATAAATAGTTCTTCCCTTTCTCTGTTATTGTCCTATTCACTTCATTCCTTCTTCTTCTTCTTGCCTCCAATATCATTAAACTTACTCTTCATTTCAAATTTCTCATTTCTCTGGACCTTAGCATTTCTGACAACTTTTTTACAGACCTGTATTGAACCATTTGTTGCTTCCTTCTTTTGCATTTCTTTTATAGAAAGAGCTTGATAAATGAGTTATTTGGGTAGTCACATCAGTTTCTCAATTTAGCTCCCTCTCTTTATCTTAATTCATACCATATGTTTTTTTCTTGCCAGATTTTCATATTTGAGTGTATTCTTTCCCTATTAAAATAGTTTCCCTTGTAAAATTTCAGCCAATAGAATCCTATTCTTTTTATAACATCATTTGAATATTTCTCCCCAAATCTAGAATATCTATCAATTTATGCCAAGTGAGTAATCTCAATTATGTTAATGAACGTGGCCTATCATTCTTTATAATTTGGATGCCCACTTTCTCCTTTTTTTTGATAAAATTTATAGCATAACTTTTCTATTCATTACTTCCTTATGGTGGTGACTCCCTTGTTTAAATATATCAAATTTATTACATTGTCTATATTCTGTTCATGAATCTGAATGTCTGATAACTTCAACTTTTTCTTTGATCTTATCTCTTGTGCCTTACTGAATATATCCAAAGTGACTATTCTTTGTTGTATCTGCTATTTTCTTTAAAAAATTTTTCTTGATACTTTACTGTTTAATTGTTAAATGATATATGATATGATTCACTGGAAGGGCAGATTGATACAAGGAGAAATCTGAGCAATATTAAAATAAAAGGTGTTAAAAAGGACTGAATAAATCTATTTTTATTCCATTGTTTTGGCGGACTTCGGACCTAGACATATAAGAAGTGCTCTGACTGGACTTGGGCCAATGTTATTCATCTAGAGTTGAAGGAATCACTCCAATTATATTTGAACAAGGAGAAAAGGTTCAGGGAGCTGAGGCAGACAGTATGCAATTTCCTGGACTTCTTACCTCATTGGCAGCAAAATGGTGGCAGCCTGAATTGAAACCAGGGGACAAGCCTTACTCCTTTTATCTCCCTTCTTTCATTATGGGGTCAGATTCAAAATGGTTTTAGCAGGAAAAACAATACTCATTTCACTGGAAAAATGGTAAAGTTGGCAGAATATGTCAAGACTGTGGTGCATTAATAACCATAGGGAATTATGTATTTTGATGCCAAAACATTAGGCAGATATAAAATGCCGATGTACTCCCAGAATAATAAAATCTTAGATTTGGAAGGAACTTAAAGGCCATCAAGTACAATATATGCTGTACATTTATGTAAATACATATGCAGCATATATGACATATATACATATACAAATGCATAGATGATATAAGAAAGGCTTTAATGAAGATCATTCAAATTATCTTCAGAATAAAAATTATATTTGTTTAAAAAATAGGACTTTCTTATATAAACTCCCTCACTCACAAGGAAATTATTTTCTATATAGATGTTCTTTTTAGCACACCCTGTTCTGTTTCTTCCTATAGGCAGCTGACCAACACAGTGTTCAACAAAGGCAAAAGAAAGAACTGGGAAAACTTTACAATTAGAGTAGCAAGACGGCAATGAAAATAGTGAAGGGGCCCCAATTATTAAACATATGATACATTGGGATTATTGAGTTTGTTCAGAGAAAGAATTCTCTGACAGTCAAGGTATAGTAAAAAAAAAAAAAGAAGCACCTGCATTTTCAGATGAAAGTCAAGAGGACTTTCAAAGAGGACAAAACAGAAAAGAAAGAAGTGCTACAAGAAGAGAAAATATGAGATAAGAAAGGTGATGATTCTGGCAGCTTTCTTATCTCAGTGACAAGTCGAGTGAAAAGTCAAGGAAGAGAAGAATGTATTGAAAAGCAGAAATGACCAAATGGAAAAAGAGGAACAAAAATTCATTGATGAAAAAAATAAACTCCTTAAAAAGTAGAATTGGTCAGATGAAAAAGGAAGCACAAAAGTTCACTGAAGAAAAATAATTCTTTAAAAATTAGAATAGAATAGATGGAAGCAAATAACTTCATGAGAAATCAAGAAGCAATAAAACAAAACCAAAAGAATAAAAAAGAAGACAATGACAGTGGTAGAAGTTATAAAGAACAAAGGGGGGTATTTTCTATTAGCAAAGTAAAAGTAGAAAGATTTGCATCCTGTAACAATAATAAACAAATTTACCTAGAACTCAGTCTTGAAGGCATAATCATAAAACTATTGCTGCTTCTGTGTGTGCATTATAGCCTATAAGCTATCTGATTTTCAGGGTATCAGCAAAGGCAAAATCCTTGTTTATCCAGAAAGATTAATTATTCATTAATATTAGATAATTCAAGATCATATTACATAGAGCTCGGCATTGATTTGTGAATTATTATACATCTTTGGCTCAATTTTGTCATTAAGATAATATGCATTTATTTGGGAAAAAGTATAGAACTAAAAATATCCAAAGAAATACACCCTAAAGTACCCTTGGACACTGACAATTTCAAATCTGACATATTACTACACATATCCAGTTAAATTCTTCAGAAATCTTTCGAAAATTATATAATTCCATAGGATCATATAGACAGAAATATCAGTAAATAGAATCATGATGCAAGTGAAAAGGGTTTTGAAGATTGCACCCAATTTTGGATTACAACAATCCCTTGATGGAAATTGTTTTCAATTATGTCACTTCATCAAAGTCTACTCCCTATATGTTGAAAAAGATTCTTTAGTCTAGGACCCTTGGAACTTTTCCTTCAACCATTTATCAAAGCTTCCTTGTCCTATGTTTTATTCTTTTTTAAGGAACCTATGTTCACTTAGATGAAGAGAAACTTTTTATGTTGTTTAAAGGGATAAATAACTTTAACAGTGATTGAAAGGAGCACAACAAATTTAATGGTGGCTATTCAGGAACCATTATGAGGTGAGTTGAATAAGCAAGGAATTAGTGTGCCCCACATATTCTTGTGCAATATTATCTGCAATCACAATTTTAAAATCTGGCATTTGTATGGGATGTTAGAGGACATCTTGTTGAAAGCACTCCTTTGTGAGAATCAATAACAATCATTTATGGATAAATCTTTGATTAAAGACCTGACAATAGGTAAGGCGTTCGCTACTTTTTACAATTCATTTTTAAAATTTTTAATTCTAAATTCTCTCCTCCCTTCCAGCCTCTAACCAGGCACTGAGAAAGTAATCAATATGATACCCATGCAAAAGCATGTGAAGTCATATAAAATTTATTTCTACATTAACCATGTTGCTAAAAAAGTAATGAAAATAAGAAATTAAAAACCAATATGTTGTTGATCCTTGAAGGTGGTTGATAAAGGACAGCAACTCATTTGAGTTCTCTCCAAAAATCCTATCTGAATACTCATAAATAATGCCATAAAACAAATACTGAAGGATAACCCACAAAAGGATGGAATAAAATAACTTTTCCATCCAAAGACAACTTAGGAAGTCAACAGGAAGGATCTGTTATACATGGGTGAGAGTGGGGCACAGTCTTGCACCAGCATAAATCAGGCCCCAACAACTAGAATCAAGTCTTAAGGGCCACTGAATCTATAGCAATTGCAGAATTCTCAGCCTACAGATGTTCACTCACTAATCAGAGCACAGACTAGGAGAGAAGTAAATACCTCTCCTTAGATTATACCAGCTTGGAAAAACTGAAAAATTATGGGTCCTTAGAAATATCTCTGAAAATAGCTGCATTAAAAGCCTGAAGCTTGGAACAAATACACCCTTCACCATGAAAGCAGATAAAAGTAAGAAATAGACTGGAAAAATGAGCAATAAAGCAAGGGAAAATGGTGGCAAGTAATATTAAAATATATTACTCAGAAGATAATAAAGTCAAAACTCCTACTTCTAAAGCCTACAAGAAACATTTAAATTGTTCCCTGGCCATGGAAGTTCTCAAAAAAAGAATGTAAAAGTCAAGTAAGAAAGGTAGAAGAAAAATTGGGAAGAGAAATGTGAGAGTTACAAGAAAATCATGTAAAATGAGTCTAGAGTCATAAAAAGTATTGAAGAAAATATCATCTTCAAAAGAGACTTGATCAAATGCTAAAGAGATATGAAAAGTCAAGGAAGAGAATGTATTGAAAAGCAGAAATGACCAAATGGAAAAAGAGGAACAAAAATTCACTGAAGAAAAAAATAAACTCTTTAAAAGATAGAATTGGTCAGATGGAAAAGGAAGCACAAAAGCTCACTGAAGAAAAATAATTCTTTAAAAATTAGAATAGAATAGATGGAAGCAAATAACTTCATGAGAAATCAAGAAGCAATAAAACAAAACCAAAAGAATAAAAAAGAAGACAATGTGAAATATCTCAGTGGAGAAATAACTGACCTGGAAAATGGTTCCAGAAGAGATAATTTAAAGATTTTTGGATTTCTTGAAAAACAAAAAAAATTGAAAAAAAGACTCTAGACAGCATCTTTCAAGAAATTATCAAGGAAAACTATCCTGCTATTCTAGAAGCAGAAGACAAAAGAGAATTTAAAAGAAGCCACTCATCATCTCCTGAAAAAAATCTCAAAATGAAAACTTCCAGGACTATTATAGCAAATTCCAGAACCCCCAGAGCAAGTAAAAAATCCTGCAAGCAGTCAAAAAGAAAAATTCAAATAACTTGGGTCTTCTATTTTTAAGGACCAGAGAGCTTGTAATATGATATTCCTGAGAATAATGTGACTAGGATTAAATCAAGAATTAACTTTCCAGAAAAACTATTTATAATCATTCAGGGGACAAATAAATAATCAGTGTTATAGAGGACTTTCAAACATTATTGATGAAAAGAAAAATAAAACATTTGATCTTCAAATATAAGATTCATGAGATAAATAAAAGGATAAACATGAAAGAGAAATCATAAGGGATTTGATAGGATAAACTTCACATTATTATTTTGAAAGATGATATTTACAAGTCATAAGAACTTTCTTAGTATTAAGGCAGTTAAAAAGTATATATTACAGAGGATATAGTTGTGAATTGCATATAAAGAGATGATATCTAAAAAAATAAGGCATGAGAAAGGAATGCACTGGGAAAAAGGGAAAGGGAGAGATAGGATGCAGCCAAATATCTCACGTAAAAGAGGCAAGCAAAAGTTTTTAGGATGGAGGGGAAGATGAGGAAGGTTAGAAGGAGTGAGAGAAAATTATTCTTATTGATATTGGCTCAAAGAGAGAATAACATATATACTCAGTTGAATATAGAAATCTTTATTACCTTATAGGAAAGTGGGAATAGGAGAGCGTGTGATTGGAGAGATCACAATTTGCAGAATCCAATATTCAGAAGCAAAACATTTTTGAGGAGGGATAGGGTAAAAGGAGAGAGAGAGAGAGAAAGAGAGAGAGAGAGAGAGAGAGAGAGAGAGAGAGAGAGAGAGAGAGAATAGAATAAATGGATGAATAAGATGGAGAAAAATACAGAGAGCAATTATATGTGAAAAAAATTAATACAGATAATCATTTTCCTTTTTCTTTGATCTCATTGAGATACAGAAGAAGTAGAAGCATTAAAAGGACAGAAGTTTGTAGTTTTACAACATGTAGAACAAAGTTCCAATTTTTTCCACAATGGTAGGGCTGAATCAAAACTGCACCAATAATGTGTTCATCTATCTATTTTTTGCATCCTTTCCAGAATTTATCATTTTTCTTCTTTTTTTAATGTTAGTCTACCTGATAAGATTGATACAATGACTCCGAGTTGTTTTACTGAGAATTTCTCTATTGCAATTTAGGGCATTTATTAATGTGACTATTGATAGATTTGATTTCTACATTGAAAACTGCCTGTTCATATATTTTGACCAGCTATTAATTGACTTAATTAATTAACTAGGTGACTCATGTAGTCATAATATTGCATATGTATACTTACACAAATATATACATATATATACAGATACAAACATGTATGTTTTTGCTCAATTTCCTAAATATTTTAGAAATGAGATTTTTATAAGAGAAATGTGCTTTAAAATTTTTCTCGTTTCCTGCTTTATTTTTCTTCTTATTTTTGCTATATTAGTTTTGCTTGTACAAGAGTTTTAATTTCATGCAAAGTGATCCATTTACCTCCAGGGAGTTCCTCTGTTTCTTTCTTGATTTCAAACTCTTCCATATATCTATTAAGGAAATTTTACCATGCTCCTCTAATTTGTTTATGATATGTCTATGTCTAAATATGTTTGTGTCTTTTCACTTTATCTTGGCATATTTGTCAGATGTTGGTTTATGCCTAGTTTCTCTAAGACTGCTTTCCAATTTTCCTTGTCAGCAGTTTTTGCCAAATAGTGAGCTCTTGTCCCCAAACCGGGGTCCTTGGGCTCATCAAATATTAGATTTTGATTAATTATCTCCTATATTTAATTTATTCTATATTATTCAATTATTATATTTATATTTAAAAAATTATATTATATATGATATAGTAATATATAGTAATATATTAATAATATTATATATTAACTTAATTATCTAATTTAATTCTATATTATTTCTTCTATATTTAATCTATGCCTAATTCCACAAATTAAGTACTTAATCCTTACCCATTACTAGAGTATTTTGATAACTACTGGTCTCTGATATAGTCTGAAATTTGGTAGTTTGATCACCTTCCTTTACTTTTTTGCCTCACTTGATAGAATTGTTCTTTTGTTCTTCCAGATGAATTTTGTTATTGTTTTTTCTAGATTTATAAAATAATTCTTTGATTTGGATAGTACTGAATAGGCAAATTTACTTAGGGAGAATTGTCATTTTTTTTACTATACTGGTTAGGTCTATTTATGAGCAATGGATATTTTTACAATTATTTACATCTGTCTTTTTTGTATGATAAAATGTTGTGTATTTCTATTGTGTATTTTGGCAGCTAGGCAATACATTATTTCTTTAGAAAATCTATTCCTCATTTGAATGGATCTAAATTTGAAGGAGTCATTTCCCCCTATTATATTAACGTTTTGTATGACAATACTAAGAACTTATTTCAAGTATACATACTTTTATAACCATTTTATATTTGTGAAAGGAATAGACAAAATTATCCATATATTTTTCAAATTATCAAAATGATAGATATAAGAATTTTGAACTAAAAATAGTAAAAGTCCTCTCTTTCGACACTTCTGGGAGGAACTTTGGAAAATCTGTTTTGATGAGTGCCCTTGAAGGAGCATTCTGATGTTCTGAAAATGCCATTCATGGTTTACATTCTCTGAAACATATTAGTTTTGTGAAGTGCAAGACAGAAACCTTTAGAGTCTAACATTAAAAAAAATCTCCTTTAAGAAGCCTTCCCCTAGATATTGTATTGCTTTTACTCCCTTAGATCTCTATAGAATTATACTTATCATTCATAAATTCATCCCCTTAGTTTACTATAAATTTACTTGAATGCAGGGAAACTTTTACCCGAACTTTGTATTCTCTCCTCCCTCACTCCCTAGTTCTTAGCAAAAGGTTCTACAAAAAAAATAGGTTTTTATTATTTTTAAAAAACTTAAATGCATCTAATTTAGATTTTTCCTTTCTTTGTTTAATTTCCCATATTGTTAACCATCTCCTATCAGTTTGATTATGTGATATTATGTATAACCATAGATATTTTGTTTCTTGACACAGTTATCTACTGGATTTAGTTCTGCTTCCACTGATAGTAATGAATAGATGAATATAATGGTGCATATGCTATTAAACTTTCCTTCCATGATTGAATGAATTCCAGGAACACAAAGAACTTCAAAATTTGAACTCCTCTACTGAAGAGGTCCACAATGGCTTTAAAAGTTTACTGAATAGTCAAATAACAAAGACAGAAGAGTAGTATTTTGACCCTTATTATAATGAAGTCAAGAAGCTAGGAATTTTTAGAAGTGTTTTGCTTTGTTTCTTTTCCTTCTTAACTTAGAATCATTTAATTCTGACAGCATTTCATCTCTAATGTAAATGCTAAAAAATTTCCCCCTTAAATGCATTACTTTAATTAAATTTGGGGGCAAAAATTTCTATATCTAGTACTGTGATGTGATAAATGAAATTCCCATCAAAATTAAATTGCCATGGGAAACACTTAAAACTGATAGTGTTAGCTAATCATTTATAGCAATAGTTAATGGAACTTACAGTAATGAAATGTAACTTTGGACTCAGATTTTGATGAGTTCTTCCAAACGCTAAAGTCAGTACTTTGCTAGGTTTTCTATTTCTAATCAGATATTACAGAAATGGCTCTTTTTCCTTCACAGCAAAATATATAGTGTGCATAGATAAATGTGTTACCATGGCCATATGAGAAGAACAAGAGAATATCTTTCTGTATTCCTCTAGATACTCCTTTCCAAAACTGAGTATATTCATCAATACTATGTAGAATTTTTAAATGTTAAAATATCTAGACTGGACCTTAGAGATTATATAGTAAAAATATGTTATAAGACTCATAATGCTTAAATGACTTGCCCAAATGGAAACTTAGATACTTAGTAAATATTTATTTATGATTTCAATCCTGTTATCAAAAATGCTGTGTAACTGGATTTGCATTTTATAGAATGTATCATCTGATTTGCACCTTATTTGAGCTTTCTATCAGTTTAATGATGTGAACTTTTTGGGTTTATTAAAAGAATGAAAAAGAAAAGTATCATCCTTCAGCTTGTATTCATACAGTATCCATTTTTTCTCTGGAGGTAGAGAGCATACTTATTTCATCCATAAGACTTTTGGGATTGCTTGGATCATTGCATTTCTGAAAACAGTTAAGTCATTCATATTTTTTCATCCACAATATTGCTCTTACTGATCTGATTCTGCTCACTTCACTTTGCATCAATTCATTTGAGTGTTTCTGGATTTTATTCTACTTGCTATATCTAATAACATAATAATATTTCATCAGAATCATATACTGTAGAGATCCATATATGGATCCCTATTATTATTATAGTATCCCATATTCCATTTGATGAATTTAGGACTTTTTGATTCCACAGAATATATTTTAATACTTGGAGTAGTGTTTATAATAAACTGTTTAAGCTGTGTCAATGTCTTTAGCATATAACACTTAATGACCTTATGCATATATAAATATTGCTGCCTTTATTGTCCATACATATATATATATATATATTTATCTCTAGACATATGCATTTTCATCTGAAGTTATGATTTTATTCATGGAGGGAATTTCCCTGTGAGAAATTCTTTTTATCTATTCACATTAACAACTTAATAAGTTGCTTTGCACACTTAGAAGACCACTACTTTTTCTTTTTAAGGTTTTGGCAAGGCAAATGGGGTTAAGTGGCTTGCCCAAGGCCACACAGCTAGGTAATTATTAAGTCTTTGAGACTGGATTTGAACCCAGGTACTCCTGACTCCAGGGCCAGTGCTTTATCCACTACACCACCTAGCCGCCCCCACTACTTTCTTATGGTTACAACTTTGATTGATATCAGAAGCTCGGCTTAAACTCAAGTCTTCCTGCTACATTTTACTGTCTTACAGGTGCTCCTGTTGCGGCTTAACTTGTGAAAGCAATCACAATATATGCAGAAGTATGCCTCTATCATATATAAGAAGACAGAAATTAGATAAATTGATAGATGCGTTTGTATGTGTGTTTGTGTGTGTGTGTGTGTGTGTGTGTGTGTGTGTGTGTATGCTATGATTTTTTTTTTGCTTTTTTGCAAGACAATGAGGTTAAGTGAATTGCCCAAGGTGACATAACTTGGTAATTTTTAAGTGTCTGAGTTGGAGTTTGAATTCAATTCCTCCTGACTCCAGGGTTGGTGTTCTATCCACTGTGCCATATAGCTACCCCATCATCATTGCAGTTTTTAATAAATGTCATCATCCTTAGAAGGAATGAATGATAAGTCAGATAATTATTAGTAATAGAAAGTATGAGGGCAGTAATATAACATTTTAGGATTTAGTTGGTTTGAAGATTTATTTTTAATTGTTATTTTGAAAGCTCAATAAATAATATCAATAGTTTTAGTTTAACACAACTGATGGCTTTTGTTGCTATTGTTGCTGTCATGCATTTTGACTTTAGATTCTGAAAGAATGCAGTTGTATTGATTTATTATCGAAGAGAACTTGTGGAGCTAATCTTGACTCTACCAAATAAGGGAATAGCAAGAACATTGAAAATGTTCAACTGTTGATTATACTTTTAATCAGTGGAAGAAGAATGAGATTAGTCTGAAGGTAGCAACATTCAATGCTTGTGTCCATTTTAAAAATGATCACTTAGTGATTATTGACTAAGTAATTGTAAAAGTGTATAACATAAATTTATTGTCATTTTTGAGCTTCTATAGCTGACTTTCCTAGTCTCATTTTGTATATTTCTAGATTTTTGAAATTAGAGGTGGATTTCCACTTATTGATTTAAAATTCTAAAACCTGTCAATGGATAGGAGACATGTTCTTATCACAGTAAATTATATTGAGATGAGATTCCTCATAACAGAATTAAAATTATACTTTTCTCCTGAGTCTATTTTAATTTTTAACTGTAAATTTTATAATCATTCCTTAGGTCAAGAAAATGAGTAATTTTTTTATGGTTAGGGTATGTAACTGTTGTATGATTTGGTCTACTTGAATTTATCACACATTTACTGCTTTAATTTAGAATACAAGTGAATATATTCCAAAAATTGTTAGTTTTAAAGCATTAAGATATATTTCTATTCGGTCTCAATCTATAGTCCTACAATGAAGTTATACTTTAACTTTCAGAAATTGAAGCTAAATATCAACTCTGGATGGTGCACAGTACTACTATTCACAATAATTTGAAGATGTGCTGCTACTTCTAAGAAATAATCATTTCATCTTCCTTCCAAAACATCTCCTTAAAAACCTCCTTTTTCCTGAATTCAACACAATACAGTAAGCTCTTTTCACTAGCTTTGTTTCCTTTTATCCTATAATTAAATTCAGCAAATTGCAAAGCATAAGGATTCTTTTTCTCCCTTAGGTCCATTTGCTACCTTCTCACTATATAATATGAACCCATTTTTACCAATGGTTCACTTAAAATGTCTGTTAATTATGAAAATTCACTACAGACATGCCCTAGTCCTATGAATCCCTCCTGAAAAGCTATTATTTATCATTCAGACCTGAATTTATGGCAGGATTCTCACAGACAAGACTCACAAAACTCTTATCTGTCCTATTCCTTGATTTTGTATCCTAGTCCTAAAATGGAGGTCTTGGCAAGACATTAAATTTACTTGGGACCACTAAAACATTGCTCTTCAATTTATGGGCAAAGGACAAGAAAAGTTAATGACTATATCAAGGAAAAACAACCAGTAAATAAAATATAACTGTAATTTTATAGGGTTATGGAACATTTGGTCTTCATGATGCTTTATGAGAAAGTATTTAAAACTATAATCCAGGAGCACTAATAATTTTTACAAGAGGCAAGCAATGTTATCCAAGATGAATGAATGGTTATACTTGACATTGCAAGCATAAACATGGCATTGATTCATGAATATGTTCTCTCTTTCTGTGAATACTATCTAACATTAAGGCTTCAACAATGACTTTTATATGAAATATCTCAAAGAAAATTGAAAAAAAAATAGTTAACTATCACCTCCCCAAAATTTTAAATGAGCATTTGAATCTCCATGCCCAGCTGATGAACATCTGTATATTTGACAAGTTCCTCACCTTTCAGGTAGATATTTTATTTCCATAGAGAAATATTTTTGTAACAAACTCCAAAAAAAAGGAAGTAATGGAAAATGAACTTTAAAGCTTACCTCTGATATCCATAGCGTAGATGGAAACTCATTGATGCCTGCCCATCCTATGAGACATTTGTTCACCTCCTCTCATACGACATCTACAATAAGAAATTCATCCAATATTTTAGAGGTCTTTCTCATTTTCTATTGACATAATAAAAGTTCCATTGTTATACTCAGGTTCTCCATTAGTTAGCCTTTGCTTTCATTCTTTAAACACATTCTCCTTTATAATTCTTTGTTTTTTATGTATTGCAATTCACTATATGTCTCTGAATATTCCTATCAGGGATCTTCGAGTTCAGTTCTTCAGAGGCTTAGACACTTCATGATTCACAGCTATGTGGTATTGCCATTGAAACTATTTTAGGGAAGGAGTTCAAAGTCACTAATTTTTTTGTTCTATTTCCTAAAGATAATAAATCTGTTCTAGAAACTGGAAATTATTCTTTTAAAATTTCTGATAAGATACAATTCAGTCAAAAAAAGCATATATTAAGTGTGTCCTTTAGAGAAGAAACAATGCTAGGCACTTAGGGATATGAAGACAAAATAAGAAACAATCTCTGATCTAAAGAGGGTAGCTAATCCAGTATATAATCATATATAGATGTCTGGCCAAGATGGCTGAGAGAAGACAGACACGGTTCTAAAGTCTCCTGATCTTTTCCCATCTATCAAATGAAACAAACCTATTAACAGAAATCTGACCCACAAAACCCAGAAAGAAAAGACAGGAGAAAGAACATCTAGCTCAGGATTTATCTCCTGTAGCAGCATTGGATGAATTCAGGCTGGTGAGTCTGGGCTCAGAGGGCAGATAAGCCCCAGATCAGCCAGATCAGTAGCTTAATTGGAGCCAGAAGTCTGAAGGCCCAAGAGCCTGACCTGCTGGATTAGTGGTGGGGCTAGACAGCAGGGGCTTGAGTCAAGTAGGGAGCAGAGGCACTGGTGTTGGTGCTGTCCCTCTGGAGCTTGCTGGCAGGGCTGCGGGGAGAGTTCTGGTGCAGGAGAGCTGCAGACACCATCACTGGACTCCTCTGGTCTGAGGAACTCTGAGTCCATGCCTCCATTACAACTGAGGCCTCTTCCAGGAACAAACAACTGAAGACTACTTCTGCCTCAGGCGCAGGTGTGTGAGCAGAAGAACCAGCCCAGTGGACAATCAAGAGAGGAATGACCTCAGGCCAGGGTAAAGAGCACCACTGATTGAAGGCAAAAGAATTCAATAGCTCCAACTCCTCCCTTCAAGCAAAGAGAGAAGGCCTCAATCAAGGTCACAGACATGCCAGAGAAAGCAAACAGCACCTCCTACTGCCCAGCCAGAAAAATTGCACTCAGTGAGTAAAGCCTTTAGTGAATCCCAAGGCCCTGTGAACCAGCCCCTCCCCAACTCAAGTTTTTAGCAAAATGAAGAAGGGTCAGCAGAAAGGTGGATCCATAGAAAAATTCTTGGAAGGGAAAGATCCTAACTCAGAGAGACCTAGAACCTCTGAGGAGAATACAATCTAGTCATCAGCACAGAAAGACTTTCTTGAAGAAATAAGGAAGGAGCTTAAAAATCAACAGGAAAATTTGGGAGAGACAATTAATACCTTGCAACAAGAAAACAAAACCTTAGAAAATACAATTGGACAACTTCAAAAGGAGAATAAATCTCTCAGATTCTCAATTGGACAAACAGAAAATGAGAATTAATCTCTCACATCATCAATTAGATAAATACAAAATGAGAATAATTCTCTCAGATCCTCAATTGGGCAAATGCAAAAATAAAATAATTTTCTCAAAACCTCAATTAGTCAAATGATAAGCTCTTTCAAAAGAAGAATTGACCAATTGGAAAAGGAGTTGCAAAAGGTTAATGAAGAAAACTCCTCCCTAAAAAAAAAGAATGGAGTATGCAGAAACTAATTACTCCATGAGACAGCAAAAGCCAATTAAACAAAATTTAAAAAAAGAAAAACTAGAAGAAAATGTAAAACACCTCATCAACAAATCCACTGACCTTGAGAATAGATCGAGGAGAGGCAACCTGAGAATTATTGGACTTCCTAAAAACACTGAAGAGAAAATCAAAAGTGCCTGGACTTAATATTACAGGATCTAGTGATGGAAAACTGCCCTGATATCATGGAACCAGAGGGCCAATTAGTTATTGAAAGAATACATCGATCCCCACCAGAAAAAGATCCTAAAATGAAAACACCAAGGAATGTTGTAGCCAAATTCCAGAACTATCAGATAAAAGAGAAAATCCTGCAAGCACCCAGAAAGAAAGAATTTAAATATCAAGGAGCCACAGTAAGGACCATGCAGGACCTGGCTGCATCAACATTAAGGGATCGAAGGGCCTGGGATGAGATATTTCGAAGAGTGAGGGAGGTGGGAATGCAGGTAAGAATCCACTATCCTTCAAAGCTGAGCATTCTCTTCCAGGGAAAACGATGGGCATTTAATGAAATTGAAGAATTCCAAAATTCCTGATGAAAAGACCAGAGATAAATAGAAAATTTGGACAACAAACAGGAGGTTCAGGAGACACATGAAAAGGTTAAAAGGGGGGGGGCAGTAAAAGGAAAAAAAACCCTGCTATCTAATAAGTTGAAATGGGCTATATTCCAGCATGGGGAAAAAGATTCTCATAAAACTTGAGAATTGTAACTCTAACAGAGAGAATATACCTAGCCAGAAATGATGGACATTCATGATCTATCCATGAGACTGCTATCTAATGGGATGTAACTGGCTTTAACCCCACTTGGGAGAAAGACTCTAATAACTCTCAAGAATTTTAACTCTGTAGGATAGAATGTACTTAGCTAGAAGTGACAGATACTCAGAATTTTCTATGACTCAGATAGAATGATCTAAAAAACACTACTTCATTAAAAAGGGGGACAGGGAAGAGATGGGAGGAGGGAAGGGATTGAATGGTGTAAATCTCATTACACTTAAGAGGTACAAAAGACCTATGGTAATAGAGGGGAAGAAGGGAGGAGATGAGAAACACCTGAATCTTCTCATCAGACTTGGCTTAAAGTCACCTTACACATATACTGTTAACTTAAAAACATCTAACCTTTCAAGTATTAAAAGGGGAAAGGGGAGGGGGATGGAGAAAGGAAAGGTGAATTGGGGGAAAAAGGAGAACTAACAAAAGGATGGGAAGGGAAAAGGGTTAAGGGAAAGGGGAAAGAAAGGGGAGGGGTAATATAGGAGGGCAAACACACTAAAGGTGGTTGTATTCAGAAACAAAATACTGGGAATATGGATAAGGGGAGAAGGGGCAAAACACAAACAGAGGGAAGATAGCATGGAGGGCAATACAGAATTAGTAATCATAACTTTGAATGTGAATGGGATGCACTCTCCCTTAAAATGTAAGCAAATAGCAGAGTGAATTAAAAACCAGAATCCTACAATATGTTGCTTACAAGAAACTCATTTGAAGCAGAGAGATACATATAGATTAAAGGTAAAAGGTTGGAGCAAAATATATTTTGCTTCAGCTGAAGTAAAAAATGCAGGGGTAGCAATCCTTATCTCAGACAAAGCAGCAACAAAAATAGATAGAATTAAAAGAGTTAAGGAAGGAAATTATATCCTCCTAAAAGGTACCATAGACAATAAAGTTATTTCAATACTGAATATATATGCACCCAATGAAATATCATCCACATTCTTAGAGGAGAAGCTGAAAGAACTACAGGAAGATATAGGCAGCAAAACTATACTAGTGTGAGACCTCAAGCTCCCACTCTCATCTAGATAAATCGAATCATAAAATAAACAAGAAAGAAGTTGAGGAGGTAAATTGATTGTTAGAAAAATTAGATATTGTAGACTTATGGAGGAAACTGAATGGGGATAGAAGGAAATATACCTTTTTCTCTGCAGGACATGGAACTTATGCAAAAATTGACCATGTACTAGGACATAAAAACCTAATGATCAACTGCAGAAAGGCAGAAATAGTGAATACATCTTTCTCAGATCACAATGCAATAAAAGTCATATGCAATATTGGGCCAAGGCGATACAGACCCAGAACAAATTGGTAACTGAATAACCTTATTTTAAAAAATAAGTGGACCAAAAAACAAATTAAAGAAAGAATTAACCATTTTATCCTAGCTAATGATAATAATGAAAAACATACCAAAACCTGTGGGATTCATTTAAAGTGACTCCCAGGAGATATATATTATAGCTTTAAATGCTTACATGAATAAGTTAGAGAAAGAGGAAATCAATGAACTAAACATGCAACTAAAAAAATTATAGAAAAAACAAATTAAAAAATCCCCAATTAAATAACAAATTAGAAATTCTAAATATAAAAGGAGAAATTAATAAAATCGAAAGCAAAAAATAATTGAATTAATAAATAAAACCAAAAGTTGGTTTTATGAAAAAACCAATAAAATTGATAAACCTCTGGTCAATTTGATTAAAAAAAAGAAAGAAGAAAACCAAACTGCTAGTATCATAAATGAAAAAGGTGAACTCACCACCAATGAGGAGGAAATTAAAATAAAAATTCAAAATTATTTTGCCCAACTTTATGCCAATAAATTTGATAATCTAAGTGAAATGGATGAATATTTACAAAAATATAAGTTGTCCAGGTTAAATGAAGAGGAGATTAAATACCTAAACAACTCTATCTCAGAAAAAGAAATTCAACAAGCCATCATTGAACTCCCTAAGAAAAAAATCTCCAGGGCCTGATGGATTGACAAGTGAATTCTACCAAACATTTAAGGTACAATTGGTTCCAATTCTAATAAACTCTTCAGAAAAATAGGGAAAGATGGAACTCTGCCTAACTCTTTCTATGAAACCAATATGGTGTTGATACCTAAACCAGGAAAAATTAAAACAGAGAAAGAAAATTATAGAACTATCTCCCTGATAAATATAGATGCAAAAATCTTAAATAAAATTTTAGCAAAACTATTACAACAAGTTATCACTAGGATAATACATTATGATCAAGTAGGATTTTTCCCAGGAATGCAGTATTGGTTCAATATTAGGAAAACTGTTAGTATACTCAATTATATCAACAACAGACCTATCAGAATTATATGATAATATCAACAGATGCTGAAAAAGCTTTTTAACAAAATACAGCATCCATTCCTACTAAAAACAATAGAGAGTGTAGGAATAAATGGATTGTTCCTTAGAATAATTAGCAGTATTTATCTGAAACCATCAGCAAGCATTATATTCAATCGAGCAAGGTTAGGGGCATTTCCAATAAGGTTAGGGGTGAAACAAGGATGCCCATTATCACCACTACTATTCAATAATGTATTAGAAATGTCAACTTCAGCAATTAGAGAAGATAAAGAAATTGAAGCAATTAGAATTGGGAAAGAAGAGACAAAACTCTCACTCTTTGCAGATGACATGTCTACCTAGAAAATCCCAAGAAATCATCCAAAAAAAACTACTGGAAACAATTAGCAATTTTAGCAAAGTTGCAGGTTATAAAATAAACCCTTATAAATCCTCAGCTTTTCTATATTTTTCTAGCAAGATGCAGCAGGAAGAGCTAGAAAGAGAAATCCCATTCAAAGTAAACTCAGACAATATCAAATACCTGGGAGTCTATTTACCAAGACAGAGTCAGGCACTTTTTGAAAACATTTATAAAACACTTCTCACACAAATGAAATCAGATTTAAATAACAGGGTAAATATCAACTGCTCATGGATAGTAGATCTAATATAATATAAATGACAATTCTACCAAAACTAAACTACCTATTTAGTGCCCTACCAATCAAAATTCCAAAAAAACTACTTTAATGAGTTAGAAAAAACTGTAAGTAAATTCATATGGAGAAATAAAAAGGCAAGAATTTCCAGGAATTTAATGAAAAAAGTGCAAAAGAAGGTGACTTAGCCCTACCTGATCTAAAATTATATTATAAAGCATCAGTCATCAAAACTCTTTGATGTTGGTTAAGAAATAGAGTGGTAGACCAGTGGAATAGACTAGGTGCAAAAAGCAGGAGACGATTATAGTAATCTGTTGTTTGATAAACGCAAAGATTCCAGCTATTGGGATAAAAACTCTCTCTCTTTGATGGAAATTGCTTGGAAAACTGGAAGTTAGTATACAAGAAACTGAGATTAGACCAACACTTAACACCCTGTACCAAGATAGTATCCAAATCGTTATTGGATTTAGATAGAAAAAACAATACTATAAGCAAATTAGAAGATCAAGGACTAGTTTACCTGTAAGATCTATGGAAAGGGGAAAAGTTTATGACTAAGCAAGAGGTGGAGAACATCACCAAAAACAAACTAGATGATTTTGATTTCATTAAATTAAAAACTTTTGCTCAGATAAAACCACTGTAACCAAGATTAAAAGAAATGTGGTAAATTGGGAAATAATCTTCATAACTAATGATTCTGACAAAGGACTCATTTCTAAAATATACAGAGAACTGAGTCATATTTTTAAAACAAAAAGCTATTCCCCAATTGAAAATGGTCAAAGGATATGCAAAGGCAATTTACAGATGAAGAGATCAAAGCAATCCATAGCCATATGAAAAATTGCTCTAAATCATTAATTGTTAGAGAAATGCAAATCCAAGCTTCTCTGAGGTACCACCTCATACCATTCAGACTGCCCAATATGACCAGAAAAGATAATGATCATTGTTGGAATGGCTGTGTGAAATCTAGGTCACTGTTGCACTGTTGGTAGAGCTGTGAACTCACCCAACCTTTCTGGAGAGAAATTTGGGACTTTGTTTGGGTCAACAAAAATGAGCATTCCTTTTGATCCAGCAATACCACTACTGAGTCTATACCTTGAAGAGATGATGAAAAAGGGTAAAAAACATCACGTATACAAAAATATTCATAGAAGCCCTGTTTGTGGTGGCAAAGAATTGGAAATCAAGTAAATGTCCTTCAATTGGGGAATGGCTTAGCAAACTGTGGTATATGTATGTCATGGAACACTATTGTTCTATTAGAAACCAAGAGAGACTGGAATTCAGGGAAGCCTGGAGGGATTTGCATGAACTGATGCTGAATGAGATGAGCAGAACCAGAAAAACACTGTACACCCTATCAGCAGCATGTGGGTGATGTTCGACCTTGATGGACTTGTTCCTTCCATCAGAGCAATAACCAGGGAACGTTTTAGAGTGTCTGCAATGGAGAATATCATCTGTATCCAGATAAAGAGCAGTGGAGTTTGAACAAATTTCAAGGACTATTCCCTTTAACTTAGGAAAAGAAACTAGATATCTTATTGTCTGATCTTGTTATCTCTTATACTTTTTGTTTCTTCCTTAAGGATGTGATTTCTCTCCCATCACACTCAATTTGGATCAATGTACAACATGGAAAAAATATAAAAACTAACAGATTGCTTTCTGTGGCAGGGGAGCAAAGTAAATATGGGAGAAAAATTGTAAAACTCAAAACTCCAATAAAATCTTTAAAATAAATTAGGAATTGACTACATAAATATCAAGAACCAATAAAATGAAATCAAAGAATGAGAAAAAAATTGAAGACAATGTGAAATATCTCATAGGAAAAGCATTTCACCTGAAAATCGTTCCAGGAGAGTTAATTTAAGAATTATTGGACTAGGGGCGGCTAGGTGGCACAGTGGATAAAGCACCAGCCTTGGAGTCAGGAGTAAGTGGGTTCAAATCCGGTCTCAGACACTTACTAATTACCTAGCTGTGTGACCTTGGGCAAGCCACTTAACTCAGTTTGCCTTGCAAAAAAAAATATTATGGGACTACCTGAGAACCAGGACCAAAAAATGAACCTAGATATCTTATTTCAAGGTATTATTAAGATAACCTACCTCAGTATTCTAGAACTAGAGTGAAAAAAATATTGAAAACATTTAATCAACACTATGGAAAGAGAATCCCCCCCCCAAAAAAAACTTCACAGGAATATTACAGTCAAATGTGAGAGCTCCTATGTCAAGAACAAAATACAGCAAGTAACCAGAAAAAATATCAAATGTGGTGGACACATAATCATTTTACAGGCTTTAATAGCTTTTGCACTAAAGGCCATAAACGAACATAGAAGATCTATTATAGAAGACAGAGAACTAGACAACAAAACTGACTATAATCTTTCAGGGCAAAGTATATATACATATGTGTGTGTGTGTATGTGTGTGTGTTTGTGTGTGTGCATACATACATATATAATGAATAGAGATCTTTTAATCATTCTTCATGGAAAGTTCAGAGTAAAACAACAACAAAATAATAACTTTCAAATACAAGACTCAAGAGAAGCATGAAAAGGTAAACACACACAAAAAGAAAGCAAAGAGATTCAGTAGCCTCAATCTGTTTATATTTCTGCATGGGAAGATGATATTTGTAGCTCTTAAGAACTTTGTCATTTTGTGAGAATTAGGACTATATGCAGACAAAGGGTATTTATGTGGATTAACTTTGATGGAATGATGTCTAAAAGAACAAAATTAAGGTGTAAGAAAGAAGATAGTAAGAGGGGAAGATGGAAGGGAAAATTAGGAAAGGGTTTTATTTCACATAAAAGAAGCAAAAATATTTCTTAGTGGAAGGAAAGATTGGAGTGATGGTTGTTAGCGTTCAAGCTTTCTGTAATTAATATTGTCTCAAAGAAGGAATAACTCAGACACTCACTTAAATATAGAAATCTATTTTACTAAAAATTAAAGTAAGCAGGAATGTAAATAAAAGAAAGGCAGGGTTAATGGAAAGAAGGGCAAATTGTAGTAGGTATTTGTGAGAAGAAAAACACTTGTGATGAGCATCAGGGTGAAAGACGAAAACAAGAGAAATAAATAGGAAAAAATGGGATGGGGGAAAATAAGATTTATTATCATAGTGGTAAATGTGAATGCAAAGAATTCACACATAAGACAGAAGTAGATGAGTGGATTAAAATCAGAATCTTAAAATATTCTCTTTAAAAGAAACATATTTGAAGCAGAGAAATATACTCAGAATAAAGGTAAACAGCTGGAGAAGAATCTCCTATGGTTCAGCTGAAGTTAAAAAAATGAAGGACAAAGTCATTATTTGAGTCAAAAGAAAAGTAAAAATAGATCCAATTAAATGACATAAAGAAGGCAAATGTATCTTACTAAAAAGTAGCAGAGACAATGAAATAAAATCAATAATAAACATACATGCACTAAATTGTATAGCATCTACATTTTAAAGGTACTGTAAAAAGATAAAAAAGAGAAATTCAATTTTTAAAAATGTAGATAATATAAAATATTGGGAGTCTACCTGCCAAAACAAAAGCAGTAATTATATGAACAAAATTTAAAAACTTTTCACGTAAATTAAGTCAGATAAAAACAAGTGGAAAACTATTAATTTCTCATGAATAGGTCAAGTAAATAAATGAAAGTTACAATTCTACCTATATTAATCTGCTTATTTAGTGCCATAATAATCAAATTACCAAATATTATGGTATAGTACTTGAAATATTAAAACAAAATTCATCTAGAAGAACAAAATAGATCAATAATATCAAGGAAATCAATGGAAAAAGATGTGAAGAAAGGTGATCTAACTATACCAGATGTCAAAATGTATTATAAATGGTTAATCAGCAAAAGAATTTGTTACTGACTAGTAAATAGACTGGTGAATCAATTAAAAAAAATTAGGTACAAAATACATAGGAGTAAATAGCCACAGTAATTTACTTTTTGAAAAATCCAAAGAACCTAAATAGTTGACAAAAATCTTCTAGGAAAATTAAAAAAAAATGTGGAAACTAGGTATAAACCAATGTCTCACACAGTATACCAATATACAATCAAAAATGGATACATGATTTAGACATATAGAATGATATCCTAAGTAAATTAGGGGAGTATTGAATAGTTTTCTGGTCAGATCAATGGAGAAAGGAAAAAATTAAAACTAAACAAAACTAGAGCACATTATAAAACTAATGTGGATAAATTTGAAATTAAAAATGGTTTTGAACAAGCAGAAGTAATTCAACCAAGAGAAAAATAATGCAGGACACATGAAAAATTTGTAGCAGGAATTGATAAATGCCTCATCTCTTGATACAGAGAACTGAGTCACATTTATAAGAATATAAGTTATTCCTCAATTGTTAAATTGTCAACTGATATGAAGAGGCAGTTTTCAGTTAATGAAATTAAAGCTATCTATAATCATATGAAAAACACTCCAAATTATTATCAGAGAAATATAAATTAAAACCACTCTAAGGTACCACCTCACACTTATCAGATTAGCTAAAATGACAAAAGAACAAATTGATGGAGGGGATGTTGGAATACTGGGACATAATGCATTGTTGGTAAAGTTGTGAACTGATTCAACTATTCTAGAGAGCAATTTGGAATTATGCCCAAAGGGTAATAAAGCTGTGCATTCACTTTGATTGGGCAATCTCTTTCTCAAAAAGGTCATTAAAAAAGGGAAAGATTCACATGTACAAACATATTTATAGGTCTTCTTATTGTGGTAAAGAATTAGGAAGTGAAGGAATATTCACAAAGGAATGGATCAACAAATTGTGGTATAAGAATGTGATGGAGTACTATTGTTCTGTAAGAAATCATGAATGAGCAAGCTTCAACTTGGAAAGACTTTCATGAACTTCATGAACTGATGCTTGAGTGAAGTGAGCAGCACCAGGAGAACTTTACAAACATTAGCAGCAACATAATGTGATGAGCAACTATGACAAACTTAGTTCCTCTCAGCACTTTTTGATTGAGGAAAGAATTGTGATGGAAAATACTTTCCATATCCAGGGAAAGTACCATGACATTTGAGTGTAGACCAAACATACTATTTTCACTTTTCATAAAACTTGTTTTATGCTTTCCTCCCCCTTTTTATCATGTTCCCCCCCTTTAGTTATGATTCTTCTTTCAGAACATGACTAATATGGAATTAGGGTATTCATGACTGAACATGTATAACCTGTAAAGATTGCTTTCTATCTTAAAGAGGAGGGAGGGAAGGGAGGGAAGTCAAAAAATTTGGAACTCAAAAGCTTACAAAAAGATAAATGTTAAAAACCATCTTTTTATGTAATTGAAAAAATAAAATAAAACAACATTGAAAAAAGAATTTAAAAATAATACAAATCATTTATCAATTGATAAATGGTCAAAGGATATGAGCAGGCAGTTCTCAGATAAAGAAATTGAAGCTATTTATAGTCACATAAAAATGTTGCAAATCACTATTGATTAGTGGTATCACACTACTCAGATTGTTAAGGCAGAAGAGAAAAATGATGAATATTGGTGGGGAGGTGAGAAAATTGGAACACAAATGCACCCTTGGTGGAGTTGTGAATAGATTGAACCATTCTGGAAAATAGTTCTAAAATATAACTAAAGGGCTAAAAGCAACTGTGGTTAATTGCAATACCGCTACTAGGTCTATAACCCTAAAGAAAAAAAAGACCAAAGACCTATAATAAATATTTATAGCACTTTTTTTGTGTGGTAGCAAAGAATTAGAAATTGAGAGGATTTCTCATTAATTGGAGGATGTTTTGAACAAGTTGTGGTATTTGATTGCAATGGCCTATTACTGTGCTACAAGAATGATGAGGGGGACAATTTCAGAAAATCCTGTTTTACATGACCTCATGCAGAGTGAGATTAGCAGAACTAGGTCAACGTAACAGAAATATTGTACTTTGAACAACTGTGAATGACTTAGCTATTCTCAACAATACAATGATCCATGACAATCCCACAGGGCCTATGATGAAAAATGTTATCTGCCCACAGAGGGAAAAAATGATGGAACTGAATGTAAGTAGAAGAATATTATTTTTCATATTCTAAATCTCTTTTTGTTAGAGATTTCTTCCACAAAATGATTAATATGGAAATGTTTTATATGAATGCATATGTTTAAACAGTATCATATTGCTTACTGTCCCAGTGAGGGTGAAAGGGAAGGAAGAGAAAGAAATTATAACTCATTTTTTTAAAAAAAGAATGTTGTCAATATATTTACATGTAATTGGGAGAATAAAATGAAATTATATTGATCTGACTACTATAACTATTCACTTGGCAAGTAGATCAAAAAGTTAGTTTTTATTTTATTTTATTTTTGTACAAATCATGTTTTTTACACATAATTAAATATTCTTGTTTAAGAGTAATCATAATACCATCTCCCCCCCAAATATAGACCCTCATGAGCAACAAAGGAAAGAGAAAAAATAAAAATAAAAACATTAAAAAAAAAGGTGCTTCAGTCTGTGTTCCAACACCACCAGCTCTGTTGTGGGTGGATCACATTCTTTATAAGTCGATCACAAAAACTATTTCCATATTTATCCACTGTTGGCATTACTGATTACAACTCCCTTCATTCATAACTCCCCACTACCATGTACTATATTTTCTCTCTCCTTTCTCTCTGTTCCTCTTCTTAAATGTGCTGAAGGGTAGCTGAGTGGTGCAGCAGACTGATTACAGGCCCTGGGGCCAAGAGACCTCAAGCCCACATACCACCCCCTAAGGCCCAGCAACCACCAGGCCCTGTGGTCCTGGACAGGCCATCCAATCACAACCCTTTGCAAGAAGTAAAAAAAGAAAATGTTATTTCTGACTACTCTCCCCCATGGTCCACCCTCTCTTCCATCGCTCACATATTCCCTTCCCCCATCCCCCTTCTCTCCTTTTTACTCTAAATATCTATAACCCATTGAGTATATATACTGTTTCCTCTCCAAGCTCTCTGATGAGAGTAAAAGTTCTCTTATTTCCCCTCACCTTCCCCCTTCCATATCAATAATAAAAAATCGTATTATATGAGCTATCTTAACCTATTCCACTTCTACTTTCTCTTACTCCCATTACATTTCCCTTTTAGGTATTGAACCCATTTTTACATTATATTCTATCTTCAAATTCAGGTCTCTCCTGTGTTTCATCTATTAAAAAGCTCCTTCTAACTGCTCTATTAAATGAAAAGTTTCATATGAGTATTATCAGTATCACTTTTCAATGCAGGAATACATGCAATTCATCATCATTAAATACCTCATATTTTACCCTTCTCCTTCAATCTCTATGTTTCGTCTCTAGTTGTTTCAACAGGAACAATGAAATTTCCCTGTTTCATTGAAAGTCCACGTTTTCCCCTGGAAGAGGATGTTCAGTTTTATTGGGTAGTTGATTCTTGGTGGCATTATGAGCTCCTTTGCCATGCAGAATATTATATTCCCAGCCCCAAGAGCCCTTAATGCTGCAAAGTCCTGTGAGATCCTGACTGCAGCTCCAGAATATTTGAATTGTGCCCTTCTGGCTATTTGTAATATTTTTTCTTTGACTTGGGAGTTCTGGAAATTGGCAATAATATTCTTGGGAGTTCTTTTTGGATCTCTTTCTGGGGGGAATCAATGGATTCCCTCAATTTCTATTTTGCCCTCTGCTTCTAGGATATCTGGACAATTTTCCTGTAGGAATTCTCTAAAAATGAGGTCAAGGCTCTTTTCCTGTCCATGACTTTCAGGTATCCCAATAATTTTTAAATTATCTTTTTGGAATCTGTTTTCCAAATCAGCTGTTTTTTTCAGTGAGATGCTTCACATTTTCTTCTAATTTTTCATTCTTCTGTTTTTGAAGTATTGTGTGTTGACTTCTCATAAAGTCAACAGCTTCCTTTAGCTCCATTTTAGATCTGAAGGATTTGTTTTCCTCAGAGAGATTTGTTATCTCTTTTTCCATCTGGCCAATTCTGCTTTTTAAACCATTCTTCTCAATAACTTTTTTGAACTGTTTTATCCATTTTACTTATGCTGCTTTTTAACACGTTAATTTCTTCAGCACTTTTTTGGATCTCCTTGATTAAGCTGCTAACTTCTTTTTCATGTTTTTCCAGCATCTCTCTCATTTCTTTCCCCTATTTTTCTTCTGTCTCCCTTACTTAATTTTCAAAATCTTTTTTGAGCTCTGTCATAGCCTGAGCTAAATTTCCATTTTTCTTGGAGTCTTTGGATACAGAAGCTTATACTTCCTCATCTTCAGATTGAGTATTTTGATTTTTCTTGGGATCACAGGCAATATATTTTTCAATGCTGTTCCTCTTTTTACTCCATTTACTCATTTCTCCAGCCTGTGCATGGTTTGAGGGTGCTTCCTGAGCTTTTGAGTATTATTGGGTCACCCCCCCCACATAAGGATCTCCGTGTGTGAAGCTCTGTCTTCCCTCCTGGTCTGTGAATGACCACAAGTGCACCCCTCTGCCACAGGGCTGAGGTGGTGGGGACTGATGTTCTATTGGGGGGGCGGGCTAGACTGTGATCAGGATCTGAATGTGGTCAGAGCCCCAGTGTCCTGTTCCAGATACAGAGGACAGACCTTGGAAGTCTCTCTCCACTCCATTACCTTTGGTAGGCTGAACACTCAAAGTTCAGTTACCTGGGGGCTCCTGCTTAGGAGCTCAGCCTGTTTCCTGTTTCCTGGATCTGGACTGCCTCAGCCACAGCTGCTAGCTGAGTGCCCTGGGGTCTGGTTGGTTTTTATGCACTTGCTCTGGCAGAGGGCCATCTCCTGCCCCCCTCCCAGCTGATATTCAAAGCTGTGCCCAGTGCTCCTGGGGTCTAGGCCAGGAAACTGCCCCTGCTGCTGTGAACCATGGCTCCCAGGCACCCTTGGGCTGCCTCCTGGAGGCAGAAGTTCCTTCACTCTGGCAGGCTACCCCTCTAACCCCATGAAGCAGAGCCTTTCTACTACTTTTTCATGTCACCTTGGCCTGGAGAATTGCCTCACTGGATCCCTCTGTGAGTTCTGTCTCTTGAAAATTTAGTTAGAGTCATAATTTTATGATTTGTGAAATATGGAGAGTCAGATTTCTAGGACAGGTTCTTCTCCTGTTGCCATCTTGGCTCCACCCCCAGTCAATAAGGTGTTTTTTTTTTAATTTTATTTATTTAAGTCTATGGGGATGTGACTTTGCCAAGGTGACACAGCTAGGCAATTATTAAGTGCCTGTGGGCTGATGCACTACACCACCTAGTTGTCCCTTATAAGGTGATTTTTAGGGGAGGATGTTGTATCCTCATTCTGAAAATTGATTTCTATTAATTAAACTTTCTAATAAAATTGTGTCAATCTATATAATTCCACTTTTTTCTGCATCAATTGCTGATTTAAATAGGTTAAGTTGTACTTGTTTTAATTGCATATCATATCTTTTCCCCCATTTTCACTTTTCTTTTGTTTAGTATTAAATTTGATGTTTGTTCTAACAAGATATTTCTCAGATCACACAGAGTTATGTCAGGACTGATTCCTACATCATTAATTAGTCTTTTCTCATCGTTTAAAATTATAAAGTTGACTTTTTATATTATTTGGTGCTCTCTATGTCCAAGGAGTCTTGGGAAATGAATGTGATGCAAATCCAAATCAGAATTTTGACAACTCTGCAAAACGCAAATATAATCATTCGTCCTCATAACAGCTCTTCAAATAAAGGAGGAAATCTGTCACAGTCCTTCTAGCTCTCCTTTTTCAAGGAAAACATCCCTATTACTTTAACCAATCCAAATGTGGTTCGAATATTGTGACCCTTCAAAATCCCGATTACCCTCTTTTGAAAGCTCCCAAGGTTGTTGATGATCTTTCTAAAACACAGTACTCAGAAAGGAATAAAATAATCAAGATGTGGTCTGACACAAAACATAGGATTCCAGTCTTCCTAGTCCTAGTCACTTTCTTAATTCATTCTCATATTGCATTAGGCTTATTACTTGTCATATTATATTGCTGACTTCTATTGAGATTAATGTCCAGTAAAACTCTCACTGACCTGCTGTCTTTTTATTTTTCAGACTTAGTATTGGATGTTTGCATTCCCTGATGTCTTGTCTTTTTTAAAGCTGATGTGAGTTTTCCTTACTCTGTCTCATGTAATGTTTCCCCCATTGTAAAAGTAGAAATAACTAAGGCTATACAATTTTGGCTAAGTTTCTCAGCAATCTAAAATCATTTTAAACTTTTTAATTCATTTCAAGAGTAGGTTCCTGATATAATCTGTAGATTGACAAATCAGTCAGGGTAGGCACTGCAAAATTCAGGTTGCAAAATATCCTCACCTTCTTATTATGCATGATATTTGTCTATACCTTCACATAAATCCCCACTAGTGGAGATATCTAGCATTTTAAGAGTCTTCCTGTAGCTCTTTTAACAGACCAGAACTACCACTGTATCACTTGGTATGTTCCTCTGTTATCCTTTGTTTCCCTACATAACCAGCCCACCTCCTTTTTATGTCATGCATTTCCTGAATGATGTATTTTATGCCACTTCTTGCCCACAAATCTCCATTAAAAATATATTGCAGCCTGCTCATTCTCTCTCAACTGCACTGTAGGTCACCCTAAGTTTTGAATCTTCCCAGATTGCACTGTTCCATGATTCACAGCTATATAGCATCACAAGGAGAATACTATTTTTAATATGTTTTTTGTGCCAGGGAGCAGCTTGGGATGATTGAAAGCACTATGCAATTTTCCAAAAGCAATCTACACTGCTCTCTCCCTCTTATTCAATTCTTAGTGCAACTCTTTGTCCATATGCACTATCTATCCAAGAGTTGTATAATAATATAATATTTATATAGGCTTTTCAGCCAACTACTTATTAAAATCTGGATAAGAAGTATTCTTCCATTTGTCTTTTCCTGCATGGATTATGAGGTAGGACTTGAATATTTTAAGTTCTCACTGAAGAATTTGTGTAAACAGCAAAATGCCATCTACAAAAAGGAACATCTGTTAACCTCTGTTTTTATAAGAAAGAGCTCCAATATCAAACCAGTTCTAAATATAGTGCTTTAAAGTCTGAAAAGGGCTTTATATACATTATTTTCACAATGAGACCTGAAATATCATCCTAAGATCATCCTTCTCTCATAACAATTTATCTTAAGAGAAATATTTAACCAGTCTGTGTATGATGTACAGCTCTTTATATCAACCTGTTTGCCTCAGTTTCTTCATCTGTAAAATGGGATTAATTAAGATACTTCTCTTCCAAGGTTGTTGTGAGAATGAAATGAAATTATATTTTTATATGACGTAGAAAACCTTAAAATACTATATGACTTTTATAATCACTATTATATTACTATCATTATCATCTTAATTATTTTTGCGATGATAATTTGCTTGTATAGGACAACTAAATTGGACATAAAAGAAAAAACAGGATAAAGAATTCTAGGAAAGGTCTGCTCCAGTAATCTGGTAATTAGAGGAATTTACTGCAGTTCCCTGACTATGCTAAATATTCATTTCATTTACTTGAATAATATAAAGATCCCCCCAAAAAACAAACAAGAAAAACTTTTTCACATTAAATACTGAATTGCTGTGTTGTCTCTGCTGTTTCTATTTTGCAAAATTTCTCCTTTTATTCTCCATTATCCATCAAAACATCTATAGAGTATTACAAGACTTAGTTCATTTGCAGCTACTCAAAAACAATGTCTACATTCTACTATCTTGTTAACTTAGGGTGATACTATTCGGAACTCTAGAATGATTTTCCACAAAAAAAGAATGAACTGTAAAAGATTTACATATTTTGAATTAACCATAAACATCATTTACTCTAATTCTTATTATTTTACAAATGAGATAACTGAAGCCCAGAGAGATGTAATAACTTAACTTACCACGTGTAGTAGGTGACAGAGTGAAGATTTGAATTCAGATTCTCTGACACCGAATCCAGTCTTCCTTTCCCTTAATAGAGTACTTATAATACATATATATATATATGTATATATATATACATATATATATATTTATGTCAAATAGATACAGGGATATAGCATGGCAAAAAACAATTAAGATTTTAAGAAGCAAATAAACATCTAATATTTATAAAGGAGTCATTGGTAAAATGAATTAATACTGGTGTAATGAATAAGATTGATTAATACAGCTCACAATAGAGGTTTAGTGAATAGAGAGCCATATTTGCGGTTAATTAGATCTAGATTCAGATGCTACTTCTGGCTATATGTTTACTATGCGACCCTGGATGTTTCTTATCTTGGAGGCCCCTAGTTTAATGAAAAAATAGATCCAGACTCTATCTTTATTCCTAAGTATTATTATATATGTGATATATTATCACATTGTAGTTTTGTGCAGCAATATCACTATTTTTTACAATCATAGTTTTATTCTTTTATAGAACTGTACATTATTATTGTAGTTATTTTTAGAAACAAGTGAATTTTTCCATGTGAAAAATTATCCATAGGATTTATACATTTATTTGAATAAAACTCCATACAGGCAGCTAGGTGGCACAGAAAGTAGAGCACTGAACTTGGAGTCAGAAGAACAGGAGTTTGAATCAGACCTCAGATATTTAACCCTTACTAGCCAAGTGACCTTGGGCAAGTCACTTACCTCTGACTACCTCACACCCAGGGCCATCTCCAGTTGTCCTGATTCATATCTGACTACTGGATCCAGATGACTGGAGGAAAAAGTGAGGCTGGTGACTTAATACATCATCTTCTTACTCAAAATCAATTCATGTGCTAGTCACACATCATCCCCCTGATGTCACAGTCTTCTTTGTGAATGAAGGACAAACATCTTCACAACGTCCTCTAAAAACCAATAAATAACACCATTCACATAAAGTATTGAATTGTTTATTTTTGAGATACAGATAGTAATATCAATCTTTAATTATACTGCTATTTTAAATGGGAAATATAAATGGGAGGGGAAAAGATCATGGACATAGAACTGAAAGAAACCATCTAATCAAGCCACTTCATTGCACATTTGTAAAATTTCAGTATGAGAAAAACTACATAATTTTCATAAAGTTATGTATGTAGTATAAATCAGATGTAGAATTTGAACCCAGGTCCTGCTTTTTGGATTCCAAAGCTAGTATCTTTTCAAATGTATGTATACATATGCTTATGTGTATATTCTCACATATGTGCATATACAGATTATGTCCATCTAAAATTTATGTAGGTGCATATACAGACATACACACACATGAACTTATATGATATATCTAGACTTATAGGTAAATACTAAGCCAACCTGTCTGCCACAAGAAGAAATTAGAAGCCACTTAATCCAAAATAATCTCTTTAATATAGAGAGATCATTGGCTCAGCTTTATTGTTTAAATTGTTCCTTCCTTGTCATATATGTTAAGTTTTAAGTCTGTTGTTAAATATTTCTTATTTTTGTGATGGAAAAAAGTACTCTTATGTTTGGAGATAAAAATCATTTTGAGAAAAGAATATCTAAAATATATTCGTCATTTATAGCAGGAAATCCCAAATGCTTGTAAATGAAACAGCTGAAATGTTTTAAGATTTTTCTTCAGGTTTCAGACTCTCAAATTGTGGGTGAATCAGTTAGTTACCCTCAGGCTTCTTGCTTAATGAGATACTCTCCTTCCCACCCCCATCTCTCCCCATCCTCTCTTTCTTTCTCCTTTCTCTAAGCCTGATAATACTTCACAAACAACAATCGTCTCCCAAAGGTCTACATTATCTGTGATTGGCAGAATACAGGTAAAAACGTGATAGATTTATTAGTCAGTATGGGGAGCAGAATCATTTTACAATGCACAAAACAAATGAGGGGAAAAAAGGGGGGAAACATTCTGTCCTAAACCTTCTCCCATTTTCAGGAGGAGAGCCAGGTGAAGAGATCATTGAGCACCTGTCAATTTATCAAATGAAACAAAAACTACCAACAAAAAACAAATTAATAATTTTAAATGCTATTTTTAAACAAGCATATTACATTTGTGAAATTATATTAACTACTCTCTTGTCTATTGTCTCTGTGCCATCCAATAGAAGGAATAAAATGAAATGGAAATGAAAAGGTAATAATTTAATCTTCTGGACATATGAAAAAATAAATGAATTTTTAAAAAGACCACTTATCAAGCACTTTTAATGCGCCAAGCAATGCACCACAGAATTATTTCCAGTTCAAAAGATAACTACACTGTTTTTCAATGATGTATTGGAGATTTATTTATTTAATAAATGTGATACAGTAATTTAGCCTCTTCTCTGCACCTCATTTATAAAATGAGGAAGTTCAACAAGATGAACTCTAGGACCCCTTTAAACTCTAAATCTATAAGATTATTGATTAATACTTTGATGGCTAGTTAACTCCAATATAACATCAAATTAGACTACTAATGCAGGAGTTTTTTGTTGGTAAAGATGCAAAAATCAATTGATTTAAGCTCTAACAAACACTTAAAAACCTTTACATAATTCTTTAATTGGAATTTGAAAGGGGGGGGGATCCATAAGTAACTCATTACAGATACTACAGGAAAACTTTATGTTAGGATTTTCAGCAGTAAAAGTATTTTGGAAAAGATCCTAAATTATTTAGTATTTTTTTTAAAACATCTGAATCTTAGACTCAAATGAAGATTTTAAAATTTCACTTTAAATTGAAATGAATATCTCTGAGCAGACACAAATTTAATGTATAAAGTTTTCTGTTTCTTAATTTTTTAATTGAAAAATGAATATATTTTGACATCCTGACTGAAAAATTTTCAGTCATTTCTACACAATGATGACTTTCCAGTTGGGTTACATGGTATTAATACCTGATGAATTTAACATTCTCCAGAAGTGTATGATTATAATATTAGAGAGAGTACAGAGTTATGACCTTGCAAAACAATTTATCAAATGACTTTTGTGATCATAAAATGACTGCTTGTCAAAGAAGCCTCAGAAAAGGTTATATAGAAAGTTAAAATTAATACTCAGTTGCTCACAACTACATTTGAAAGAGAGCAAAGGAAACACTCCAAGGAGTGAACAGATGGGAAGAGACTGAAAAACAAAATTGAAAAGAAGAATAGACTGAAGGCAATAGAATATGTCTAGAGATTGAGGGTGGGGTGGTGAGGAGTGTTTTTTAAAAAAACATACAAAGTAAAAAATATTTTAAAAAAATGTTAAAAGCATGAAATCATGTAAAAAGATGAGAATAAAAGATATAATTTAGTGTTGGAACACAGCAACTAAATTCAGACTACATGGTTTTTATTCTTTCTAGTATTGTGACCTTAGGCAAACCATTTAAATATTGAATATCAGTTTCTCCTTTTTTGAAATGAAGTTCATGATATATATGCACTCTCTGGAGCACAAGATTTTTATGAAAAAAAAGTGTTTCATAAAACTTAAAAGATTCTTGAAATACGCTATTGTAAAAATATTAAGGTGTTTAGTGAACAAAACATTTTTTCCTGTTCTATGAGGTACTCTTTGGTTTACCAAATTCATATCTTAAAAATTTTGTCTTGTAATTCTTTCATGACCTTAATGTAGTTTGTTGAAATAATACAACTAAATTAATGGAACTAGAATTGTCTGACAAATGATCACATTTTCATCAATGTGCCTAAGATTATCAACTTTAAATTAAATCACAATTAGATTAAGGCAAAGGCATTAACTAGGGTGAATAATTACAAAATAAATCTAACTAAAAATGCTTCACTCACAATTTCTCTACAAAGTCATACCACAGAAAAATATATCAACAAAAGAGAATAGCTGAATAAACATTTTATAAAATTAGAAAACCAAAAAATTTAACAAGCCTAAAGGAAACACAAAAGAAGATATTTAATATTTAGAGAATTTGACAAACTAGAAATCTCCCCCCCAAAAAAACTATAGGAAATTTCAATAAAACCAAAAATTGATTCTTTGAAAGTCTAATAAAATTAATAAACCTATATCTGATTAAATCTGTTTAAAAAGAGGTCACAAAATCACATCAACAAAATAGTGAATAATCAAGGTAAAATTACAACAAAATTCAAAGAAATAAAAATAATCAAAGCCCATGTTATAATCAAAGAAAACTGAGAACACAAAATAAATAAACCTTTAAAAATATAAAATACCTAACCTAAGATAATAACAAATTTAGTTTCAAATAACCAAGTTTCAGAAAAGGAAATTGTAAAGGAAATATCAAAAGAAAAAAGTGCTGATATCAATATATTCAAAAGAAAAGTCTATCAAAGTTTTAAAGATCAATTCCCATAATACACAATTCTTTTCAAAAATTGAAAAAAAGGTTTCTTCCAGGTTCCATTAAGAAAAAAATAATTTTTTTCCCTAAGGTATGGAAGGATACTGTATAGTGTAATGAAAAACTAATATGACTAATGAATTTTAATTCAAAAGCTTTAAATAAAATCCAGTCATATCCAATCATTCATTAGATTTTAATTGGATTTATAACAGGGTTGTGAAGATGGATCAACATTGCAAAAAAAGAACAAATATAATCAATCATATTAAAATAAAAAAAAGATTTTCTTCTTTTGCTATTTCCAAGTCTGTAAAAGGCCAGGGTACCAGAGTATCTTTGTCCTATTCACTATGCAACCATGGAAAATATTGTACTATGGGACTCATTTTCCATCTCTAAAAAAGAGTGAAAATCTAAATCTATTAACTTTCCAAATTATATGTGAATTAAATAAGATACCTGGGGAGAACATTTTTAGAATAGTTTTCTCATAATATAGGTATAACTGTTATTACATCTTCCTAGTCTTTCTATATCTTCAGCATAGTACCTAATATGAGATCTTATTTAGAATTCTTTGGTACAAGGGAATTTAAGCACATAGGTGATCTTAGTAGTGTAGCTGAAGTCTATCAATGGTTCAGAATGCAATCTGAATGAAACAATGTCTTCCCTCTCTTTAGTATTCACTCTTAACAGTGTTCTCCAATTAATCTTTAAATAGTAATTTTCTCTCAAAGGCTGTGATCTTTGCTACACATTTCTTGAGAATATAAAAATATCAGTAGCCCTTGCAGGGTGGAACCAAAATGTTATGGGAGAGTAAACAGTCAAGCTCTCCCAACATTCAGCTCCAAAGTTGAATGCTTCAAATAAGATTCCGGAGAGGCAGAACAAACAAAATTGCAATGAAACTTTTTTTCCTCACAAAGGTCTGTAACATGGAAGGTAAAAATTGACCTGGAATCCATATGGTGGCAACTAAATTTGTGGACCTTGAAGATGCCAACTTCAGTATAATTATCTGAAGCTAGATGCAGTAAGAAAATCTTCTATTTGGTCAGAGAGAGAAAACACTGTGTCAGCACTGGTACAGGTCAGTGATCTTACCTGGCAACTCCATTGCCTATATCCTTTTCAGTCAGAGATCCAGGACAGATAGAATAAATTGCTATCAGACCGGATCAGGTAGCCTGAGGAACAGTATTGCTTTTTGTATCAAGGGACTAGAGACCAGAATAGTGCCTCGAGCTACAGGGTATTAGGACCCTTCCTGGCTTAGGAACAGAGTACAGACCAAGAGAGTAATGCTCACACCTCTCCCCAAAGCACATCATCCTTATAGCACCGAAACTTGGGGCAGTACTTTCCAAATCCTTACCCAGTGAATAGTAAATAATTTTTTATAAAATTTAAAGTCAAGAAATAGGCTGGAGAAACAAGTAAACAACCAGAAAAAGAAACACAATAAAAAACAACTATTGTGACAGAGAAATCAAGACACAAACTCAGAAGAGGACAAAAAAAGTCAATTTACATACAAGTAAAGCCTCAAAGGAAAAATAAAAAAGGTGAATTGAACACAAGTTCAGCAAGATATCCTGGAAGATATTTTCAAAATGTTTTTAAAAATCAAATAAAAGTAGAGAAAACAAAGGGAGGATATGAGACTAAGATAAAAAATGTGAAAAGATGATTAATAGCCATAAAAGAGACAGAAATATATGAAAGAAAATATGACCTTAAAAAACATAACTGACCACATGGAAAAAGAGATGCAAAACTTTAATGATGAAAATGAATTCTTGAAAAATCATAAGCGATAAAATGGAAAAAAGAGGTACAAAAGCTCAAAGAAGAAAATGATACCTTAAGAATTAGAACTGAGTAAATGGAAATTACTACCTCCATGAGTCATCAAGAATCAGTTGAATAAAGCAAAAGTTGAAAAAATAGGAGAATATGAAATAGTTCATTGAGAAAAGAACTGATCTGAAATATAGATCAAAAAGAGACAATATAAGTATTTTAAGACTGTTTTAATGGCAAAGATGAGATACTATAACCAGGAATGATTTATACTAGGTATAGTGGAATGATCAATATTAGAAAGATTGTAAATATAATTAATAATAATAACAGCAACAAAAACAACAATTATATCAATAAACCCTGGAAAAATTTTTGACAAAATAGAGATCTAAAGCAATTTGAAAAATTTTCACTGCTCAGTTATAGATTAAGTCAATATAATAGCAATGATAGTTCTATGTAAATTAATTTGCCTATTCATTGTCACATTAAACTTTGAATGAATTATTTCATAGAGATAGAAGAATTCATTGCAAATTTCATCTGTAAGAACAAAAGCCACCAGTACCAAGAGAATAAATAAAATAAAGGGAAAATATTAAAAACTATACTACAAAGTATTAATTATGAAAACAATAATGTTCTGGCTAAACAATACAATCATGGATGAGTAAAATAAATGAGAAACACAATATGTAGTAGTAAATGACCTTAGTATTTATTATTTTGTAATCTTAAATGGAAAAGTTTTAGAGTAAGAACACATTGTTTGACTAAAACTGCTGAGAAAAGTGGAAAGCAATTTGAAAGTAACTAGGCTTAGATTAAAACATAACATATATCAAGATAAGTTCAAAATGAGTATATAAGCAAAGTAGTGGATCATGGAAAAATTTACTTTCCAGATTTATGACTGGGGAAGATTTTATTACCAAGCAAGGAGAGGAGAAAGAATCATGGGAAATAAAATGGATAATTCTTATTACCTGGAATTAAAAAAGTGTTAAGCAAATCATTTTTTAAAATATTTTTTGCGTGTCTTCTTTTCAAAAAGCTTTTAAAACCAATGCAGGCACAGTTAAGTGGTGCAGTGGAAAGAGCACCAGTCCTGGAATCAGGAGGACCTGAGTTCAAATGTGACCTCAGATACTTAATAATTACTTAGATGTGTGACCCTGGACAAATCATTAATAGCATTGTCTTAAATGAAAAAAAATTAAAAAATGAAGCAATGCAGGCAAATTTAGAGGCAAATTAGGAAACTGGGGCAGGGAGGTGGAGATAGCTATGTTTTCTGATAATGACCTCATGTCACAAATTTATAAGATGTTGAGTTATATTTGCAAAAGCAAAATCATCCCTTAATTGTTACAAAAATATTCAGAAGAAATCCAACCTATTAATAGTCACATGAAAAAGTGTTCTAAATCTTCTTTGATTAGAGAAATGCAAATTGAAAAAAACTTTGCATTTTCATCTCCTATTTATCAGATTGTCTAATATAAAAGAAAAGGGAAATGATAAATATTAGAGATGAAATAAAAAAAAATAGAGTCACAAATGTTCTGTTAGTGGAGTTGTGAACTATTCCAAACATTCTGGAGAACAATTTGGAACCACACCCAATGGTTTATAAAACTTTGCATACTTTTCATCATAGCAATCAATACCTCTAGTTGATCTATATTCCAAAGAGATTCAGAAAAGCCAAAAGGACAGGTTTATTCAAAAATATTCATAGAAGCTATTTTAGAAGTGTCAAAGAATTGGAATTTGATGGGATGTCCAACACTTGGGATGTGGCTGAACAAGTTGTTATTTATGATTGTTATGGAATACTATTGTGCTATAATGATCGGTATGGTGGTTTCAGAAAAATCTGGGAATTCTTATATAAGCAATGAAGTGAAGTGAGTAGAATCAAGTGAAGATTGTACACAGCAACAGCAATGTTGCAATGATGATAAATTGTTTATGATAAAGATTAATTCTGTGAAAAATATGATCATAATTTGCTTATAAAGACAACTATTCTGAGCAAGCAATCATTCAAGACAATGAGCAAGGATGAAAAATTCTATCTTTAGATAAAAATTTGATGAAATCTAACCATAGACTGAAGTGCACTTTTCTCATTTCTTTATGATTCTTGCTTGATTCTTTTGCTCTTTCTTTCTTTCCTTCTTTCTTTCTTTCTTCCTTCCTTCCTTCCTTCCTTCCTTCCTTCCTTCCTTCCTTCCTTCCTTCCTTCCTTTCTTCCTTCCTTCCTTCCTTCCTTCCTTCTTTCTTTCTTTCTTTCTTTCTTTCTTTCTTTCTTTCTTTCTTTCTATTCTTACAACATGGGCTTTAATATGGAACATTTTTTGTATAACTTGAAATGTATAAAATGCATATTGCTTGCCTTCTCATTGAGTCTTGGAGGACTTGCATATGGAGGGAGATAACTTGTACCTAATTTTTTTAAATAAAAGTTATGTATATATATATATATATATATATATATATATATACATATATTCAGTATGTAGGAAATCCATATAGTCTTTGCTTTCATTGCATGACTAGGCCACTTCTTTTTGTGATCAGAAATTTTGACAGATATCTTGCTTTTTACTTTTCTTGCACACAATTATGACCATTATAGTCTTTCTATTGCCCTCTGAATAATTTGGTCCTTTTCTTCCCTATATTTTGGAATTCTATGATTTGAAGTCATTTAACATTAAATGGAAAAAATCACTAAAAGGTGGGATTTAATTTTTGGAAATGTGGAATTCAAGTAAAGCTCTACACATTTCTAACTTTAATATTTTGATGTTACTTCTAACTTCACTAAATATGGATATTTTTCATCCACCTTTTTTTACATAGTATAAGTATTAGACTCAGCTCCTGAGTGATAGTAGAGCTTCTTTAGCAAATGTTTTAATATTCTAATATTCTAGAACATGGCAAATTTACATGTCATATAGAAAGAGATCCACATGAACTCATAATACCCAGGGAATCTTTCTTCAAATAGGACTCTGCAGTCTGCATCTTTCATGATAACAACAGCCTACATTGGTATTCAAACTATCCTTGATGAATGATTTGTTTGATATCAATAATCAGAGTGTCATCAGATAAGTTTTTATATAATTCAATGAATCTTTGATGATTTTTACATATACATGAAAAGTATTTTTTATGGAAAGAAAACCTTTAAAAGCCATGCTTTGTTGTATAGAATAGAATATTTTTGTTGTCATCAAAAGAAGCAGTACAATTTGATATGGCTTACTATAGAATACTGATAGTTAAATATAATCTTCCTCTATCTTTCCAGTCTTTTTTTGCACAGTATTCTATAGAAATTTAATAAACTAGCCTTTTTGATGTTCCTCACACATGATATTATACTTAATATCTCTGGGTTTTTGTAGTTGTTATACATGTGCCAGGAATCCCATGCCAGTCCTTTCTTATTTTCTCTTCTTAAAATCTTTTTTTTTCAAAACTCATCTCAAGTACTAGCTTTACATGACATTCTTCCTCAGATTCTAGTTACTTCTCTGTTTTCCATTCCTTTGTGTTTTTGTCTCCTTTAAATGTAGTTTATATTTGTGCACCTGTATATGTGTATATTATTTTTCCATTAGAATGAAAGTTTCATGAGGACAAGACTGTTTTAGCCTTTTCTCTGTATTCCTTCAAATTGCATAATACCCTGAATATAGGGATTGGATCTATTATTTCAATGGTATAGGGAACTCAAATGTGAGGAAACTTCTTTAGTCAAAGAAAGTAGGCTCTTTCTCTGTAAAGTATTGCCTTAGAGAGGTTCCTAAAGCACTGAGATTTTAAGTAAGCAATATAGGGTAATATTTTTCAATTAACATATTTTCATGGTTCTGAGTTAAATTCTCTATCCATTATAACATAGTAGCCTCTTCATCACTTAGTAGGTGCTTATAAATGCTTATTGGTTAAATGAATGGTTATTGGTTAAATTAATGGAAGTCTTCACATACCATTGCTAATGACAACTTAGATATGTGTGTGTAGATTATTCTTCTATTTGCTTTTTTTCCCCTGGTAGTAAGTAATGTCTGTAATTCTTCCCAATCTTGCTCTCAAAAAATTTAGTATACTCTCCTCTTCAGGCATCTCTTTCTCTTTCATACATCTTAAGAATATGTCACTTAATGGCTTCAAAACTGAATCAACTCTAGCATAGTATTCAACTATGTGTATATAGTAAAGTCCAATTTTTTCCCCTGTCTTTGGTTTTTCTAGCACCATTTCTAATTTTTCCTACAGCAATTATTTTTTCAGGTAGCACACAGTTATTTTCTCTGATTTCCATTAGGAAAAAAATCTCATGAAACATTCTTATCCTACTCTCATATTGGTCACATCCAATAGCATATGTCTCATTCTGGAATTGAATCCATCATTTTTCTGTCAGGAATTTGGTAACACACTTCAGCATTAATTCTCTGGAATCATGATTGATCAGTGTATTGAATAAAGTTATTGAAGCCAAAGGTATCTTCACAATATTGTTGTTCTAGAATAATTGTTTTACTGGTTCTGCTCACTTTATTCTTTATGCAACTTTCTTAGATTTCTCTGAAATCATCTCTTCATTTATTATGCCATAAAAGTATTCCATTCTATATACATTCATACGATTATACATATGCTATTTTATTTAGCCATTCCACAACTGAAGGGCACCCATCTTTTCCAGCAGGCGCTTGAACCTGAAGGTCACAATCATCATTGAAAGCTTTGGAAGCAAAGTTTTATTACTTGCTAATTATGAGGATAGAATGAATGATGTCCCCTCTGCCTCATTCAGTTCCTAGGACAAATATGTTAGCAGCAGCCTAGATGTACACTGGTATAGATATGTTCTGGTCAAAAGTCTCCCATATTGCCAGGGTGGAGCATTTTTGATGAATAGAGGTGGAAGAATTGCCCCATCCCAAGGTGGATTGATTTGCAAAGAAAGTGAATCCAGACCATAAAAAGAAATTTTAACTATTTACAGCAAACTAGTCAAATGGGAAAGTCACGGTATACTTATGACTCTAGTTTGGAAAACATAAATTACTTCATAGCGCATAGAGGAAAATGACAGTGTTGATGTATAATTGATGCTAGTCAGCCCCTTCAGTTTCCAATTCTTTGACACTACAAAAAATCTGTTGATATAATTTTTTTGTACACCTAAGCTAAGTTATATGGGAGTCCTGCAACAAATGACTTCACTATAATAGAATTTAGTGAGTTTCTTTAAACTCACTTCTTTCTATAAACTTGCTTTTCTCTCTATTGCTTTTTGTTGATGATACACTCTTTCATTATTGTTTGTAAAGTTTGACAACTGCTTTCCAAAATCGCATTGTATTTCTACTTAAACTAGTCTTAGCTTGACTGTCATACTTCTGATAGCAAAATATATCAACTGCCTACTGTTTAAAATAATATTTAAATTTTTATCCTTTTTCATTCTGGATTGTTATTGGCTAGTCAAAAAGAAATAGAAAAAATTGACAGTCTGTATAGATTTTCTTTTCTATTTCCAATGTTTTGGTACATAGAGCTTCTTAAAATAGGTCTTGTAGGAGCTGTTTTAGTTGTAAAAGTAAGTATACCTTCTCATTTTCATAGTTTCTTCTCATTTTGCGGTGGTAATTTCAAAACTCTGCTAACCAATTTATTCCTCTGGTTATACGTAGTCAACTAATTTAGAATGGCAATGGCATCCACATCAGTGATCAGTTATTTCCTGTCTGTTAATATTTAGTCAACTTTAATTTGCTTATATGGTAGTTCTTACCACATTCAGATCCATTTGATATTTCTTGAAATAAGTATTTATAAAATAAAACCATGATTCTGTATAGATAGGAAATCTTTGATTTTTTTTATTTCATCTTTATCCTTAACCATTTCCTTTTTGAACTGTTCTTCCCTATTCCTATCTTTGCCCTGAAAATGCAGAATTAGAATTTCATAAGCTTAGCCTTCTTGAGGCCCTCAAAGGGTCTCCCATGGTAGTCCATATCATTGTTTTAAATCTTTAATAAATAGTAAGATTTCTTTAACATCAACTCAATTTATCTTTTTTGCTACCCCCTATTTTGTTCCTAGTTCTTCCCTTTGGGGTAAATACAGAAAATTCACTTTCCAAAATTTCATTTTTCTTCCAAAGTCCTGTTCCTCAATGGGAAGTAATGATGAAAATTCCTCCCATTACTTTAAAGTCTTCAATTTTTTACCATGATTTCATATTTTAAATAATTCTCTGTGTTTCCCGTTTGTTATGTTAGTAATGCTATGTAGATCATATGTAGTGGGTGGTTCTAATCTGCTCTGTTATATATGCAAATCACATGAAGTGGGTGGTGCTAATCTGATTTGTCAGTGACTAAGTCAATAATGGACAAAGTATATGCCAATTTAATTTGAATTGAAAGCAAATTCATTGAATTTCTCCCCCACCTTAATTATCTTCATGATAGTCTTTGTGTTTGCCCTAATCATAAAAACTAAGAAGTTAGATAACAAAGGATCTTATTGCCTTTTAACATAGGATTAAATCAATGAACTTCTTTATGTGTTCCTCTAAAAGAATATTTTCAATACACTTCCATTTAGTTGTGACTTACACCATTTGCTTTCATTTATAGAAATAACACCATAATTAGAGCTTCCCCATTTTTATGCTAAAAACTAGAATCTCCTATTTAGAGTACTGAACTAAATCAAACATCTTAAAGATCCCTTGTGATTCTTAATACCCCTTTTGTCATTCTACCAGTATTTCATTGGTTACAGTACATGAAGAAATTTTGATTAGAGTGGATAAGTTTGCTTACCTTGGCATATACATTCCAAGCATGTACACAGAGATGACAAGGTTGACACTCATTGCTAGATCTATCTCAGTGTTTTGGAGCTTCTGAAGGAAAGTATAGGAGAAAAGAACTATCAGGACAAAACATGTATGCCTGAGAAACCTGATCATTATGCCAGCACCATGCCAGGAAATGGAATCCCTTCCATTTGAATTTTCTTAGAAAGATTTCAGTTACTGGAAAGAGAGGTTACTGAACAAGCTAAATTACGAAACAGTCAAACTCTACAGCAAAGAACACAACTCTGAGCAGCTGACTAATTGTTCAAATATCAATTTTCTTTCAGAGTAAAAGACTGTTTTATGGAGAACTCACACAAGGCAGACACTTTTATCGTGGTCAGAGGAATCAAAGCAAGGACACTTTTAAGGTCTCTCTGAAGAACTTTAGAATCAGTTCTGAGACATAGGAGATACTGGTAAGGGACCTCTCAGCATGATGTGCCAATATCAAAGAAGACACTGCTCTAGAAGCAAAGCAGAATTGCAAAAGTTCAAAAGAAATGTGAGCAGCACAAACTTAGAGACATCTCCACTATAACTGTTCATACAGACTAGTTGTGCCCACTGTGCCTTCTCCTTGAATTTTGTATTGTCTTGATGTGGAGAGGGATTATGTGAAAATAGGATGGTTTCTTGAAAGTTCCCCTCTGACACAAATGAATAAAATGCTCAATTAATCCTCCATAGACATTCTACATTCTACAATGTATTTCCTTTTAATACTATTGAATTTCTTTTTCCAGACTTTTTCTGGGTTATGCTAAAACAGAATGCAAAGATTTTAAAACAATTCTTTATGGCCGTGTCAAATATCTATGGTATCTTAGCAGTTGACACTGGACAAATTCAATTACAAAAAAAAAAAAGTTGCCAGCAGTAGCAGTAGATAAAGAAGAATCAGTCCCATTGACTGAAAGTCGGAACTCAGAATTGAGACTAAGCAAAATTAAGATGAACTGTTGCTTACCACACATACTATATGCATTAGTTTGATATATTAGCATAAATTTTCCTGACTAAATAGGTTGGAATGAGGAAACTAGAGAAATAAACTTGAGCAAACTATTTCAGACATTTTGATCAAAACTAAAACACATTTTACACTTTTTACACACAGTGTGCTATAATAAATTTATGGGAAATACCAATTCCAATAGAAAACAAAGTCCACTGTATGACTGTTAAAAATGTCATCAATGTTTGAATATGTATATACCAACAAAATTTAAATATAGGCCCATTACATTGATAAATATAACATTTTTGAGTCATAGCTAATTCATTTTTGTTGCTTTTATTTTTTGAATGTCTACACTTTGACATTTCAACAGGCAATATAGTTATTCAGGTTATTTTTCATAAATTTTCTGAATATGAGAATATTGCTAATTTGCATTTTGTCATTGTAGAAATAGTTGAGATGTCACCTATTTTACTGTTATTTACTTAAAAGAAAAGCATCTCTTTTTATATTAATTCTAGGTCAATGAATTTGTTCCAAATTTATAAAGCTCTAGAATTCATCTGAAATTCCTTTCATGAATATGCATGATTTGTTTTAAATAATCCGGCTTCATCATTTCTGCCACTTCCAAAAGAATGTGGTAATAACTATTTATGCTTATAAATTTAACTGATTAGTTTTTAAAAGATAAGTCTTTTTTTCTCTAGAAAAGGTATTGGGAGCCTTTATATGCCAGAAATAAAGAAAAAAAAATAACCATCACTTTGCCATTGATTTTATCAAGTAGCATTTAAAGTAAGGTCAAAGTTATTGAATTTTTCATTAAACTGACTCATATTTAAGGATGAAATTATATAGTCTACATGAACAAAAGATCGCTTTCCTTATTTGCTTTCTTTAATTTTCTTCTAGTGTTAGACCCGGTATCATTTTTAAGTTGCAACATTGTTCTGAAAGTCCCCTGTAATGATGTAGTTGTGTCCTTTGTTTGCTGATGTAGTCATTACTTCATACTGTTGCAGTCTCAATTGTAGAATAAATATTGCCTCTGTCACTAGGGGAAATATGCTTATTGAACACAGTAGGTATAGAAAAGTGAATTAGAGACAAATTGAATGGTAAAACTTTAAGTGCTATTTCATTACAAAAGATGATTCTTGCTGGCAGACAAAATAGAAGGCAAAAAGAAATAGCTGATTCAATATCCTCTGGGGTGGAAATTGTTCTCAAAGAAAGATTAAAATTGACCATGGTGGATACTTAAATTCTGACTCTGAATTTCATTCATGGTCTTGTATGATGAGCTAATCAAATAATTCATTGTTAAATATTAGCTAATCCTTTATGATGAATACACAAGAAGAATACTTCAATAAAGTCAAGTATAAATTTGAGGTAGGAAAAATCATTGCAGTAATCAAAGGTAAAAAAATACACTCAAGAATTCTATTCATTTGAATGCAAACATTTAAAAATAAAAGAAACATCATTTCAAGGCTACAATTGCTAGACCTTCTGAATTTATTAAAAGTGGTAAATTTAGTTGGACATTTAAAGTAAAATAGTACTTTTATTTGAAGCACTCAAAAATTAAGGGATACTAATAATTTTACTTTGCATAATCAATAACTGGCTTAAGAATACTTCAAGATGCTAGTTTTTTAAATAAATTCAAATCATTCATTGTTCAACTTGAAACGAACCAATTAAGTACTCCCCAATCTTTTGTATACATATATCTTGTATTCTATAGATATCAATACATCCTGAATTAATTTATTAATAATATCAATTGAATGTATATATATAAAGCTCATATTTGCAGGTATATATAAGTTATTTAAGGACTAAATATGAATCAGTAGCTTAGATTATTTCATTTTTATGTGTTGTAAACACATATTTATAACACTGGAATCATGATATGATTTTGTAATACTTTACAAAAATCAACAAAATAAAATAATTGTTCTTTGAATAGTATTGTTTTTCTTATTCTAGTTAATTTATTTCCCCATTCTCACAAAAATTAAAATGATTACACATTCTATCCTATTGACATGTAGTTCCTAAATGAAATATTAACCATTCAAGGAAGTTGATATGCTACATTTCAGTATTGATGTATTAGATATAGACATAGTCAACCAACTGGAATCAATTGTTTTTTTCTTGTTTAACTCTAACAATGAGAAGATCTATTCCCCCTATCTATCACCTGCATAGTTTATCTGCAATTATCATGACCTGCATTGTTAGAAGAAATGAGTTTTGGAAATGGTTTTTATCCTTAGAAATAAAGTTAGTGCATCTAGAGTAGGAAACTGACAGCAGTAATGTTCCCCTAGTAAAGCTGGAGCTTAGCCCTGTTATAATTATTAAAAAGCCTATTCATACAAATTAAATCCATTCTATATCCTGGCCTCTGATGACAGCTCCATTTTTTTCCTTGTCTGGTTTGAATTACCTCAAGTCTGCACCCAGAAAGAATTTATCCCTTTCAAGAGACTTCTCCAAAGCCATAATAAATTCACATGGGTTGTCCCATCAATGGACTGAATTTGCATTATTATTTCATTATGAGAGGGAAAGAAAGAGGATTAGATCTCTTGCAGCATTGGCAGGTCCTAATTCAACCTGAACACATGATTAAAGCTGGCATTTATGACCATAACTGTCAAAGAAAACTAATTGTAAACTGAGAACTGTGGATAATTATGGCCTTTGCTATTAAACCATTTCTCTCCTATTTATCACAGAACCAACTACAGACATTACTACTGTTTGCATTTAGTCTTTTGATTACTATGAACCTATTTATGCAAATGAAAATTGATCTATATTCTCAGATTGATGGCTTTATGTAAACTTAATTTCAATCATGTATTGGAGTTTGAAGGGGAAAAGTTGACAC